>NC_080782.1:16438660-16658660 GCF_028018385.1 Neofelis nebulosa | reverse complement strand
AGACATACAGACCTCCAACCTCCAAGCCGTTTTGTTGAAGGCCCAAAGGCTGACAAAGGAACCTGGAAAATCGTGTCTTCCAACAGTACTGGTTTCTCCAGTCTTGCTGTCATATCCCACTTTTCATGTGTTAAAGCTGAGTTTTCCCAGCCATTTATTCTCCGGAGCTCTTCCCAAACACTGCAGGTCACCACTAAACTCAGCCACCTGAGGTGCAGATGGATAGTTCCGTGCTGTGGAAGACGGAAAGCAAATTCATCAAAAAAGTTTGTAGCATCGACATAAAATACTGTGCATACAAAGTTAAAACTTACCGAAATACTCAGTATCCAAAAATAACGTTGTTCAGAATTCTGGACCACTATGTAGATTAGTGAAACTCCTATTTCTCAAGGTGGTCTAACCAGTCACAAAGCACACACATGTCAAGTTAGAGAGCTTAAATTATGTCTGGTTGATCATACATTTAAGTCAAGGTGTCTCAAATAACCACTAGGCAATTATGTTCTTCTTCCCCAACTCCAAGAAAAACAGAATTTTAGCCAGTCCTTTTTTTTTTTTTTTTTTATTTCATGAGAACTAAAGTTCTCAAAAGTACAAACGAGCAAATTGAGAGTTTAGAGTAATCGACATATTCTGAAAGCCACAAAACATGATATAGGGACATGATTTGGCTAGATACAGATATGGCTATGGATATTCAGTTTTTGTTCCAATAATCTTTCTTTGTAATATTAGTTTAGGAATTTTTGGGCTTACAAATGAAGCTTCTATTCTTCACCTGCTGGTATTAATTTTGCATTTGCTCAGAGCCTTGACTCAATTGCTTGATTACCAGTTTATCTTTGAAGGTCTTATGGTCTGAAAAATTATTTAATATTCAGGTAGTGTGGAATGATGACAGTGTATAAGAAGATGACAAAAAGAGGAATGACTGACAATTTAGGCAACCCTGTGCTTGGTAACTTAAAAACTATCTTATCGAATGTGGTATTTAACTCACTGAACTTTTTCTTCATTTCTCATCTATGAAATGGGTACTGTTAAGATTGCTAGCTCACGTCTCCTTCAGAATAGCCATTAGAAAATGAGAGCAATATGGTTATTAATGAAGCCATTCTACTCTTTCAAGAACAAATACATAAAAAGGATGTGTTGATGTTTGAAGACAGGCATTCAGACAGTTAGCTATGAAAAGTAATAGCCACTCATAAGTAATTTTAAATTATTATTTCAAATATGTTTGTTTTTAATTTAGGGGAAATCTCTTTGAGAATGCTATTTAATTTGAAAAATATAGAAAACTACTTTTTGGTAATGAAGGGACTATTAGTCAACATTTCAAAGTGCACTATAAGATATGCTGATAGATCCCAAGTTTTTGAAAGTTGACCACTCTCTCCCTCTCCCTGTCTTGCTCATCTCCTCCCCAAATCTGTCCACCCAAATTAACAGCCACTTCCCGAAACAAGCACTCTTTAAAATGCTATTTGTTGTTTATATACACAATGGAATAGTACATGGCAATGAGAAAGAATGAAATATGGCCTTTTGTAGCAACATGGATGGAACTGGAGGATATTATGCTAAGTGAAATAAGTCATACAGAGAAAGACAGATACCATATGTTTTCACTCTTATGTGGATCCTGAGAAACTTAACAGGAACCCATGGGGGAGAAGAAGGGGAAAAAAAAAAGAGGTTAGAGTGGAAGTGAGCCAAAGCATAAGAGACTCTTAAAAACTGAGAACAAACTGAGGGGAGGGAGGGGAGGGTGGGTGATGGGCATTGAAGAGGGCATCTTTTGGGATGAGCACAGGGAGACTCTCAGTAAAGGTATAGAAAATATATGAAAATACCAAGCAGAAGTCATGAAGCTGAAGAATATAATAACTGAAAATTACACTAGAGAGGTTCAACAGCAAACTAGACAAAGCAAAAGGAAAGATCGGTGACCTGGAAGACAGGGCAGTGGAACTCACCCAAACAGAGCAGCAAAAAGAAAATAAATAACTTAAAGAAGAGAAGATGGCTTAAAGGACCTGTAGGATAACGTCAAACAGGAAAAAGAAAAAAAAAAAAAACAAAAAAAAAAAAAACAAAATAAAAAACATTTGCACAATAGGGGCCCAGAAGTTGAAAAGAGAGAGAAAGGAATAGCAAACATATTTGAAGAAAAAAAAATGGCTGAAAATTTCCCTAACCTGAGGAAGGAAGAAGACATATGAGTCCAAAAAGCCCAGAGTTCCAGATGGATTATTATTAGAGTATCAAGATGGATTATTATTAGAGTCTTAAAATGTAAATATAAACACAGAATCATAAAAGCAGCAAGAGAAAAATAACTTGTTATGTATGACAGATTCCCCGTAACACTATGCAGGTTTCTCAGCAGAAACTTTGCATACCAGAGGGAGTGACATGGTATGTTAAAAATGGTAAAAGGATAAACTTCCAACCAGGAATATTCTATTGGGCAATGTCATCATTCAGAATTGAAGGAGAAATAAAATTTCCAAGCAAGCAAAATCTGAAGAAGTTCACCACCACTAAGCAGGCCTTACAAGAAATGTTAAAGAGACTTCTTTAAACTGAAAAAAAAAGGCACTAATTAATAACAAGAAAACGTAGGAAAGTTAAAATCTCACTGGCAAAAGTAAATATACAGTAAAGGTAAAGAAGTAATCACTTATACAGCTAGCAAGAAGGTCATAAGACCAAAGTAGTAAAATTAAACTACAGCGATTAGTTAAGGGGTACACACAATAAAAATATGTAAAATGTGACACTGAAAACAAAAATTGTGGAGTGGAGGAGTAAAAAGGAGGTAGTGTTTTAGAATGTGTTCAAATTTACCTGATTGTCAACTGAAATTAGACTTAGACTAGTATATATAAAGATTGGCACATGTAAGCTTCCTCATAACCACAATGCAAAATTTTATAGTAGAGCAATTAGAGATAATGGAAATGGAATCTAAACATAAAGAAAGGCATCAGACTATAAGGAAAGAGCAAGAGAAAATGAAAGGAAGAGAGTATAACTAGAAAACAACTAGAAAACAACACAAAGACAATAAAGACATAAGTACTTCCCTATTTATAATTACTTGATATGTAAATAGACTAAGTTCTCCAATCAAAAGATATAGTGTGGCTGAATTAATAATAAAAAAAGACTCATCTATCTGTTGCCTAAAAGACACTTACCTGAAGGTAAGGACTCACCCAGAATGGAAGTGAAGGGATGAAAAAAAGTGTGTCATAAATGGAAACCAAAAGAAAGCTGGTGTAACTATACTTATATCAGACAAAGTAGACTTTAAAATGAAGACTATAATAAAATGCAAATCTGGGCATAAGTAATGATAAAGGGGTATATTCTTCAGGAAGATAAAATGTTTGTAAATATATTTACACCTGGCACGAGAACACTTAAATATGTAAAGGGAATGTTAACAGACATAATAGGAGACATAGACATGAAGACAATGACAGTAGGAGGCTTTCATACCCCACTTATATCAATGGATAGATAACCCGGACAGAAAATGAATAAGGAAACATAGGCTTTACACAACACATTAGACTGTATGAACTTAATAGTTAAATACAGAACACTCCACCCAAAGCAGCGAAAGACACACTCTTCTCAGTGCACATGAAACATTCTCTAGGATAGATCATATGCTAGGCCACAAAACAAGTCTACACAAATCATCTCGAACATCCTTTCAGATCAAAACAGTATGAAACAGAAAATCTGTCACAGAAAGAAGACCGAAAGTTCACAAGTATGTAGAGATTGAACAACATACTACTATGAAGCCAATGGGTTAATGAAGAAATTAAATGGGGAAAAAATAGCTGAAGACATTTTCACCAATTTACATTGCCAGAACAATTAATCCAGAAAAGGAAATAAAAGGCTTTCAAATTGGAAAGGAAGAATTTGCAGATGATATGATATTATATATTGAAAATCCTGATGACTCCACAAAAAACAAAACCAACCAAACAAACAAAAACCCTAATAAAATCAGCAGTTAGATCAAATAGAACTAATAAAAATAGAACTAATAAAATCAGCAAAGTTACAGGATTTATAATCACTTACAAAGATCCGTTGCATTAATAATGATGTAGCAGAAACAGAAATTAAAAAAAATAACAATTGCATCACAAAGAATAAAATACCTAGGAATAAATTTAGCCAAGGAGGTGAAAGACCTGTATACTGAAAACTCTAAGACACTGATGAAAGATACTGACAAAGAAACAAATACATGAAAAGATACTCTGTGCTCCTGGATTTGTAGCACTGATATTGTTTACCCAAAGCAATCTGTAGATTCAATGCAAGCCTAATCAAAATTTCAAGGGTGTTCTTCACAGAAATAAAACAAATAATCCTAAATGTTGTATGGAATCACAAAATATCCTGAATAACCAAATCAATCTTGATAAGGAAGAACAAAGCTGGAGGCATCACACTTTCTGATTTCAATTTTTTTTTAACGTTTATTTACTATTGAGAGACAGAGAGAGACCGAGCATGAGCAAGGAAGGGGCAGGGAGAGGAGGAGACAAAGAACCCAGAGCAGGCTCCAGGCTCTGAGGTGTCAGCACAGAACCCGAGGCGGGGCTGGAACTCACAAGCCGCAAGATCATGACGTGAGCCAAAGTCAGACGCTTAACCAAATGAGCCACCCAGGTGCCCCTGATTTCAATTATATTACAAACCTGTAGTATTCAATACAGTATAGAATTGGCCTAAAAAGATCAATGGACAAGAATAGAGAGCCAGAGATAAACTCACACATATATGGTGCATTAATTTACTACGAAGGAGGCAAAAATATTCACGTGGGAAAGGACATTTTTCAGTAAGTGATGTTGGGAAAACCGGACAGCTACATGCCAAACAGTCAATCTCAACTGCTATCTCCCCATACACAAGATTTTACTGAAAATGGATTAGAGACTTCTAAAACTCCTCGAAGAAAACATGGGAAGTAAGATCAGTGACCTTTCACTTGCTGAGATATATATTTGAATCTGACTCCAAAGGCAATGGCTAAAATAAACAAGTGGGACTCCTTCAACCTGAAAGGCTTCTGCACGTGGGTGCCTGGGTGGCTCCGTTGGTTAGACATCCAACTTTGGATATTGGCTCAGGTGACGATCTTGCGGTCCTGAGATTGAGTCCACTGAGTGTGGAGACTGCTTGGGATTCTCTCCCTCTCTCTTACCCCCTCCCCACACATGCTCTCTCTCTCTTTCTCTCAAAATAAATACATTAACATTTTCTTTTAAATAAAAAAACAATAGGCTCACCTTGGTGGCTCAGTCAGTTAAGCTACCTCCATCAGCTCAGGTCATGATCTCAGGCTGGTGGTGTGAGCCCCACATCAGGCTCTGTGCTGGCAACTCAGAGCCTGGAGCCTGCTTTGGATTCCGCGTCCCCCTCGGTCTCTCTCTGCCCCTCCCCAACTCGTGCTCTGTCTCAGTCTCTCAAAAATAAATAATGGAAACAACATATTTTAGTAAAAAAAATTTAGTGGCCCCCGTGTGGCTCAGTCAGTTAAGCATCTGACTTTGGTTCAAGTCATGATCTCACACTTTGTGAGTTCGAGCCCTGCTTTGGGCTTTATGCTGACAGCTCGGAGCCTGGAGACTGCTTCAGATTCTGTGTCTCCCTCTCTCTGCCCCTACCCCACTCACACTCTGTCTCTGTTTCTCAGAAAGAAATAAACATTAAAAAAAAATTGTAAAAAACTTAAAAAATAAAAAAAAAATTAAAAAAGCTTCTGCACAATGAAGGAAACTGTCAACAAAATAAAAAGTCAGCCTACCAAATGGGAGAACATATTTGCATATTCTATATCCAATAAGGGGCTAATGTCCAAAATAGGTAAAAACAAAAACAAAAACAAAACAACACTCATTAACTCAATAAAAACAATCAACAATCCAATTTAAAAAAATGGGCAGAGAATCTAAATAGACATTTTCCAGGGGCACCTGGGTGGCTCAGTCGATTAAGAGTCCAACTGTTGTTTTTGGCTCATGGTTTCACGGTTCATGGGTTTGAGCCCTGCTTGAGGCTCTGTGCTGACAGTGCGGAGCCTAGCTGAGATTCTCTCTCTCTCCCCCTCTGTTTCTCTCCCTCTACCCCTTCCCTGCTTGTGCGCACTCTTTCTCTCAAAATAAGTAAATGCATTTAAAACATAAGAAAATGAACATTTTTCAAATAAAACATACAGATGGGCAACAGGCACATGGAAAGATGCTCAACGTTTCTAATCATAAGGGAGGTGCATAGCAAAATGGCGATGAGATGTCATACCTGTCAGAATAGCTATTATCAAAAAAACAAGAAATGTTAAGTGTTGGTGAGAATGTGGAGTAAAGGGAACCTTCCTGCACCTTTGGTGAACATGTAAATGGGTATAGCCACTGTGGAAAACAGTATGGATGTTCCTTAAAACACTAAGAATACAACTACCACATGATCCAGCAATTCCACTTCTGAATATTTATCCAGAGTAAATGAAAACGCTACTTCTTAAAGTCATTTGCAAGTCCGTGTTCATTCTAGTATTATTTATAATAGTCAAGATAATAAAACAACCGTAGTGTCTTTTCATAGATGAATGGATAAAGATGATATGGTATGAATTTACAATGGAATACTACTCAGCCATAAAAAGGAATTGAATCTTGCCATTTGTGACAATATGGATGTACCTAGAGGACATTACAGTAACTGAAATTAAAAAAAAAATGTAACATAGAGAAAGACAAATAAAGTATGATTTAACTTGTGCGGAATCTATAAAACAAATGAACAAACAGCAAAACCAGACTTACTGGTGTATAAAACAGACTGGTGGTTGCCAGATGGGAGAGAGGTCAGAGGGTGGGCAAAATGGGAACAGATAGAAGTCATGGGGATGTAACATACTGCATGATGACTACAGTCAATAATATTGTATTGTATACAATATGTATATATATATATATATATATATATATATATATATATATATATACATACACAAATTGGGAAATCATACTTGTGGCAAACATTTCACAATACATGGGGATATTGAATCATTATATTGTACACCTGCAATTTATATAATGTTATGTCAATTGTATCCTGGTTTTAAAAGAATTACATTTATTAAATAGTACATTTAGTTACAAGTGGTTATTGTTCAGCCTATGAATATGTACCTGAATCTGAGAGAACTATTGGTAACCTATTTATTATGTAGAGAACTGAATTTGGAATGAGTTGTATCCCTTTCTTAACCAACGTTTTTATAACTATACCAAAGAACCAAATCACAAATCATCACTACTATACTGTAGCAAAGAATCACACTTTAGTGAGGTTAAAATGAATTTTCTACGAGCCTTGGTAACATTGGTTATATCAGATTTTTTTCAAGTGCATTGGCTAGATAAGAAAGGTTTATTTTATATAGGTGGAATACCGTAATAATTTATAAAATTTCAATACAAAGAAGATGAATTTTAACTAAAACCATATAAATTTACCACAACTTAGCCTGTCCATACACACCGACGTGGTTTCTCTCCCTCTTTCCTTTTCTTCCTCTTCTCCCTGTCTCTGTCATGCACAGGCAAACACACACTTTTTTTTTTAAGAATAGGAATATACAGCATTTAAGGGTTAGAATACTTGCCCATGTTTCCATTGTAATATTCTAAGATGAATTATTTGATATGAATTAATTTCCCTGTTTAGAGTACATTGAATGGTCAACTGCAGCCCAGTTCATCTCTATAATAATTATAATGCAAAGGATCCGAACATGGGTTGAGCTAAACTCAGAATTACAGAGGGTCAGCGCACAGCCAGTGACCAGAGGGAAAGAAGTGCCTGAGAACATGCTGATTTCTCAGCCAGAATTCTTCACGGGTTTATAGACCGATACAAATGTCAATTCAGCTGATGGCAAAGAACAAGAAGACATTTGCAAAAGGAATGCATGAGGAAACTTGCTTTCAGCAAACATTTTTTCTCAAATTAGTAAAAATGAAAGTTTTCAGCAACATGCCCCTTGAAAAGTGGTTGGAATGAGATTACAAAGGCAGTGGCTCTCTTGCACAAGACGTGCCACGTTAAGGAACTGCAGAGAATTGAACGTCAGTATATTAAAATGGGGAATTTTGAAGATGTTCTTAAATTCTTACATCTTGTGCTTTCATGCCTAGCATGAAAACAAGGCAAATGGCTACTTCAAAGAAGGTGAAACATAAAAAGATTGATTCATTGGCAGCATATTAATCACTATTGAGTTAGAGGTCATACTCAACAGAGTTATTGATATGGCTGTGAGGGCCTTCATTTTTATTCCTCAACACGCTTTACACAAGAGTTACGAGTGTGTGCACATTAATTAGAAATAAGATTCCTTTAAATCATGAATCATGTCTGTAATGAAAAACACTTCATGAAAGGTTTGAGCCTTATCCTAGAACATCTGTTCAGAAACAGACTTTTTTTAACATTAATTTATTGGTCCCGAAAGGTTCTGGAAATGGAAAATAAGGTGTTTTCTAGCCTTAAGGGAAGGATAAAACATTTCAGATTCATCTTGTGCTGCCTCACATTAATATTATTCAACTTTCAAATGCAAAAAAAAGAAAAAAAAAACTCCATCTGGTTCCCTTTGGATAATCCATATATTATCTTCACTAGTACACATATGTAAAGGCTTTGTTGCTTAAGAAATGTATTCAGAAGCAGTGAACTATAATTAAAGACAAGGCATATAACCCACAGTTGAACCGGTCCTTCTTATCTTTACCACTTAAATCGTATCAATATATATTTATTGACCTTTGATAGTAACTGCTGGGCAGAGCACAAAGGAGAGGAACACCCAGTTATTGATGGCAAATGGCTTATGTGCTTTATTGGTTTTCCAGGGCTGTTCTAACAAGATACTATAGATGGGCTCGCTTAGGCAACAGAAATGTGTTTTCTCACAGCTCTGGAGGGTGGAAGTCTAAGTTCAAGCTGTTGGACACTTTGGTACCTCCTTAGGTGTCTCTCCTTGGCTTACAGATGGTTGACTGCTCCCCGTGTCTTCACAAGCTTCGCCTTCAGTCCTTGCATGCTTCTGGTGTCTCTTCCTGTGTCAGAATTTCTACCTCTTATAAGAACTTGAATCACACTGGATTAGGAACCACTCTGAAGACATCATTTAATTTAGTCACCTCTTTTAAGATCTTGTCTCCTAATATGGTTAAATGCTGACGTCCTGAGGGATTAGGACTCCAACATGTGGATCTTGAGGGGCCACAGTTCATCCTGTAACACATCTTGATTGTTTATAGGAGTCAACCACACTGAGTAGAATTGTTGATTCAAAGAGGTTTCTTTCCAGGTTTTGTTAATTAGTTCCATTGTCAAAAATTAAATTGTATGAACATTAAAAAGAAGTAAGCATGGCATTTCTGTAACTTGTGCAAATTCTCATCTGCCCTTGCCAATATAAGGACCTTGTTCCAGAAATCATCTTCCCTCTCTGGTCGTCTGGTGTGTTTCCAACCAGACTGCCAACTTCTTAGGTCTTACTGTTAGAGAATTGAGATATTTACATTTTGTACATGTAATACTTTCCTAAAAACTGTGCAAAGTTTATAAGAGCCTTAGAAGCATGGGTTATACCTTAAATATTTTAGACTCAGGATGAATTCAAAGTCAGTAAAATACGGGAGACCATCATTTATTGAATATTTACCAATATCCAGACTTTCAGATTTAAATTTTTTGCCTGCTTTGCATTTCAAATCACTTGGTAATAATTATTGGTCAAGGGAGTCAGTGATGTTTTTACTGAAAATCATGTTGTTTTATCTGGAATATTAATATACTCACTAAAATGCTCATTAAGTAGATGCATGATAACTTCTACATCTAGGAACAAAATCCATTTGTAGATACTGTTTGATTATTCACTGGACCCTTTTATGTCTTATGTCATCATGACCTCTTACGGAAAGGAAAATACATATAAACAAATAATTTTTATAGTTTTATGCTTTCTCTCTATCTATTCATGTCAAATTAGTAGTTTTATAATAAACTATTATTAGTAAATGAAATACATAATAGAATATAATGCTAGTTAATTCAGTTGGTTGTATTCTAGTCCCCAATCCTGTAGCAATCATCAAAGAGTAAATATTAATCATAATCAGGATTATTTGACATAATTCCTAGAATTAGTGAATGATATATGTAATTTTTCTTTCTCACAATCAAAGAATAGAAATGTGCTTTAAAGTTCATAGATTTGTGTTAAATTCCTACACTGCACGACATTATCTGCTAAGCATTGAACTATGGTATCGATGAACTATGTAGAGAAAGGATAATTAATCACACTCGAATTATTTTCATTTGAAAATAAACAGTTGCTCAACACCTTTTGGAATAAATGCAATTTCAAATTCTGTTTTCTGTCTCTACAGAGTTCAGAAATCTTGATGGCAAACTGAAA
This sequence comes from Neofelis nebulosa, assembly GCF_028018385.1. NCBI lineage: Eukaryota > Metazoa > Chordata > Mammalia > Carnivora > Felidae > Neofelis > Neofelis nebulosa. Next base: position 16,648,114 of record NC_080782.1, on the reverse strand, counting down.
AGAAAGCAAGAGAATGCATCAGTATATGAAAATTATTATAAATATTCATAGAAACCATAGTCCTATTCATTCCATATCTGCTTCTGATTTTATAACAGGCTAATGTGAAAACCAAAAAAAAAAAAATTAAGATGTAGAAAAAAATACATGACCTAACCTCCAGTTCGTTAAATCTCTCTACTCTCTCCCTGCTGCCTTCTTAGCCCCAGCACCCCCTATACATTCTTTCTATTTCCCAATGAACCACAACTGCTTAATTTGAAAAGTGGGGCCAAGTTATTTTTATGGAAATCATTTTCCTTAGTACCTCTCTTCTGCCCTATGTTTGTTTATATTCCCTCAGAACCTGGTGTATTGTTTCCAGTAAATTTTGTCACGTATGTATTTTCCATTTCATTCTTAGATGTTTACTCTGTTTAGGTTTTATAAGATTATAAAAGTCTTTCCAAACTAGTTTTTTAACACTCCATGGTTTTTCCAAGCCCGTTGAATTCCTGTGCATATAGAAAATCACTAAAGAAATGAAAATGTGTTAATGTAAAGTTGTCAATGGTGAACTTCTCCACAGCTAATCCTACTTTTCATTAGTGTTCCACAAAATGCAAGAACTCCAAATTCTAATGGAGCCATCACTTTGAGTATTGCAAGCCTCTCAAAATTATCACTCACTGTTAAATATTTAATTTTATGATGATATTAACACTGATATCCCATATGTCAAAAATTTTGAAAACAATAACTTTGAGTTCTGTTGAACCCGTTACGTTAAAGGCCTAATGACAAATTAACTGAAATGAACATGCCAGTCGTTAAAGTCACTCAGTGGCTATCAATCTGGATCTTAATATGTTTAATTATGTTAATGCCAGTCAATTAGTCAAGCGGCTTAGCTCCATCTATTTCCTGGCTCTGCTGATGTTAGTATTGTAAATGTTTATATATGAGAAAGTGAGAAGTCTGCCAGTAGCCATCAAAGGAAAACATAGAACTATCATTGGCTTGAAAGATTTTTTATGTACTTTGGGAAAACTGCTAACTTCAGCATTAAAGAAGTGAATTAGTAGTCATTCTCCAAGCTATATATGAAAAGAAGTTCAAAGATAGGCATTCTTTAACACACTGCTGGCCAACATTTCCTAGATGTATCTGATTAGCTAAATAATCCTAGTGTGAAAGGTTAGATTTGTTTGGAGTTAAAAAACAAAAGCTGTAAAACGGGAGTCATTGGGTTTTATTCGGTAGAATAAAGTATATCAATAGCAGACAGTCATGAGTACATGAGTGCAATTTAAATGTTATGTTTCTACAGGAAAGAGGGATGGAAATGGAAGCTTAGAAAACAAATTAGTGGACAGATGACCAAGAGAAGTGTCAAGTTTGCTTCCTTGGCATAAAACTAATGTATTCCTTGAATAGTTCCTCTCAGCAGCATATAGGAGTAAGTGATCACGACTCTGGTTTTCTTTTTCTCTTATTTAGTTTTTTATTGGTTACTTGCTCCTTTCCATCTTCTTCCCCTGTCAAACACTGCCACTGGGAAGATTTAGATTCTAGGTCAGATTGAATACAATTGCACAGATGTGCAATTCAGACCCATTCATTCGTTCACATTTTTCAACAAGTATCTATTCATCTCATCTTTGGCTTCTGTTAATGTTCCTTCAAAAAGTCCTTATTGGGCATGTATATATGCTACATAGTATGTTAGACCCAAAGATTTCCTACTTTTACATTGCTGCTTCTTTTCCCTATTTATAAATGTTGCTATTTTCCTAGATCCCCCCCCCCCTCACTTCCCAACTTGAATATTATTGCTTCTTTGGCACTTAGTCATCTCCAAGGAAATTATTCAGGATGAAATATCCATGAAGTATGAGAGAGTGCATGAAGACAATGCCCAGCTAATTCCAAATCACCAAAGAAAAACTTTACAGTGTATAGAATAGCCAGCTATTTATAGTGAATAAGACACCTGAAAACACAATTGAAATACTAAAAATCTTTTATTCTTTTCACTTGTCATTTTAACGTTCCCTGATGTTTACTAATTCTGTGTTTTATTGAACAATGTACCATCTTCCTGGGTCAACACAAGTCCAAGGATGTTATATGGTAGAGCCTAAGAGTGCAATAAACTTGTGCTAATCACACACACACACACACACACACACACACACACACAGGATTTATGTAGTCAACACTTAAATATATCACTTACATACAAAATAATCCTTGTCAAGCATCATCAAAACAAATGCCAAAGTCGCTGCTCTCTAAACTTCATACTGGACCCAAGGGATAAGATTTTGACTTTTTTTTAAATTATAATGATGGTACATGATATTGGTATTATAGCAATAAGGAAGATAAACCAGCAAAACTGATCTTAGATACTGATGCTTTATCCATGCTGATTTATTATAACAGTTCTATTACTTTATGTGTGATATTGGGCATGCAATTTACATCTGTCAGCCCGTTTGGTTATGTGAGTCATCCTGTTAAGAAATATTCTGAGAAAACACTAGTCAAACATGATGGAAAATTATGAGAATACACAGGTTGAGCCTTTTGCAAATGAAGACGATGAAATATATTGAAAAGTAGCTAAAAAATACATTGAGGGTGTGGGAAGAATTTATTGAGATTGGAGAGGCTTGGACATGTCTATATACATTTGAAAAGAAAACAATAAAGGGGAATAATTTAAACTTCAAATTTCCCATTCTACCTACCTTTTAGTACTTTACCATTAGAGAAAATGCATCCAATAGCATATAAATACCTAAAACACCACGTAAATACCATGATAAATTTTATCATTATTATCACCATGATGAATTCCCCCAGTATATATTTGTGTATTGAATGACTATGTTTACAGTATTCTGATTGAATTCCAGATAAGCTTTTGAATTTCTCTTTTTTTTTTCTTTTTCTTTTTTTTTTTTTTTTTTTGGTACAGAAGTATTAGGGGTTTAAAATACACCAATTTGTTGCACCAACTTTTTTTTTTTAATTTTTTTTTAACGTTTATTTATTTTTGAGACAGAGAGAGACAGAGCATGAACAGGGGAGGGGCAGAGAGAGAGAGGGAAACACAGAATCAGAAGCAGACTCCAGGCTCTGAGCCATCATCCCAGAGCCCGACATGGGGCTCAAACTCACGGACTGTGAGATCGTGACCTGAGCTGAAGTCGGATGCCCAACCGACTGAGCCACCCAGGGGCCCCTGTTGCACCAACTTTTAAAAGAGATAAAGAGCATCAAAGTTAAGTTTGCAAATCCTTCTACACATCTAAACGAGAAAAAAAAAAAAAAGATTTGTGTGCTTCCTAATAGAGGTTTATTGTGACAGTGATATGAATTTTAGGCCAAAGAATCTTACAAAAATATTGTACTTGTCTATACATGCATTAACAGTACTTCTGAGACCTTTATTTGATCAATGTGGACATTTCTGCCTACTTGCAGGGTACATTTACACCAATAGTAATACAGTTATTTGAATATTTCTGCATTTGCTACATTGTTTATCATTCTTACAGTTGATTTAATTTATAATTTGGCCATTGGTCAAACTTTGTTCTCCAATTGTCCCCATGGGAATATAAATGGGTCTATGAGATCACTTACTGAGATGATTTCCAAAATGGCATTTCCATAGAAACTGTAATTTCCTTGTAATCATGTTTAATTAAGAAACTGACTGAATACTTTTTATTTTCTTAGAATTTCCTATGTATCCTTTTGTTGTAATTGAAACTTCTCCTGCTACCTTAGACCACCCATGAAATAAAACAGAAGATATTTATAGCCCTGAGACTCCTCATATTTAACAAGCACTATGGAATTTCTAGATTCTTTCAATTTTATTGGCATTTTTGAGCTTTCTTCTTAATGTCTAAAATATTTTTTTTGCTATTTGTGGCATTCATTTTTTATTAAGTCTATTAAGTAATTGAGGAAATCTATGCAGAATTGAGCATAATTCAAGAAATAAAATTAAGAAACTGATAGAGATGTTTAACATCCATGGATTTTTTTGGGGAGAGGTAAGATCCTTTGTGAGTAGACGAGTAGTTACAGAAACAGACTAAGCCAAGGCTCCTTAGAGAGACACCTCTGAGTTATGTCACTTTGTAAGTTTTTAGAACACCTTTTTTGCAAGTTATAGGAAGATGGAATGAGAGAATACAAAGATTAATTAAAATAGAACATGAGTTTTACTTTTTTTTGCTTCATTCTTTTTTTAAAATTTTATTTATTTATTTTTTAATTTACATCCAGGTTAGTTAGCATATAGTACAACAGTGATTTCAGGAGTAGATTCCTTATTGCCCCTTACCCATTTAGCCCATCCTCCCCCACACCCCCTCCAATAACCCTCTGTCTTAATATGAGTGAAGTCAAATGATATTTGTCTTTCTCTGACTGACTAATTTCACTTAGCTATTTACCCTCTAGTTCTATCCACGTAGTTGAGAATTGCAAGATTTCATTCTTTTTGATTGCCGAGTTATACTCCATTGTATGTATACGGACACACACAAACACACACACACACACACACACACACACACACACACACACACACATCACATCTTCTTTATCCATTCATCCATCGATGGACATTTGGGCTCTTTCCATATTTTGGCTATTGTTGATAGTGCTGAAACATTGAGGTGCATGTGTCCCTTTGAAACAGCACACCTGTATCCCTTGGATAAATACCTAGCAGTGCAATTGCTGGGACTTAGGGTAGTTCTATTTTTAATTTTTTGAGTAATCTCCATAGTGTTTTCCAAAGTGGCTGCACCAGTTTGCATTCCCACCAGCAGTGCAAAAGAGATCCGCTTTCTCTGCATCCTCGCCAACATCTGTTGTTGCCTCAGTTGTTAATGTGAGACATTCTGACAGGTGTGAGGTGGTGTCTCATTGGGGTTTTGATTTGTATTTCCCTGATGATGAGTGATGTTGAGTATTTTTTCATGTGTCAGCCATCTGTATGGATGTCTATAAAGAAATTATCAAACTCAATACCTAAAGAACAAATAATCCAGTGAAGAAATGGGCAAACAACATGAGTTTTACTTTTAAATAACTTAGAGCCATATGGAATGTGTCACATTAATAAATGGTTGTAACATCAGTATTATATTTTTTAATATCTGAAAGAAAAAACACAGGCCAAATTCCATCACAAATACAGACACAAAAATCCTAAATAAAATGTGAATAAATATCGGTTAACAACAAATTGAAGCTATTTTAAGCATGAAAAATTATATTAATAAATCTAAATCATCAAAATAATTAAAAATAGATTCACAAAAACAATAGATAATGTCTTCAATGTATAAACTATCCAGTAATAAATCCAGTAATAAATAATCCAGTAATAAAAATAAACAAACTTACCAACAAACAAAAAGTCTAAAGTATCCTCTAAAGTCTAAAGCAAAAAGTCTAATGTATCTTCTTTAAATCAAGAATAAGGCATGGACTGGGCCATCATCACCTCTATTCAGTCTTATATGGGAAATTCTAGTTGGAACAGACAAACTGAAAATATTTATGAAAAATAAGTATAAGAATATTAAATAAATATTATATATGCAGATGGTATGATTATATTTAATAACATTTAGCAAGCTTGGGAATTATAAAATGAATAGAGTTCCATTCGCCATTTGTAGGAGTGACAGCATTTTTAGACTCCATCAGAGGTATGCATTTGCCTTTCCTCCTGTAGTTTAGATAACAGAATATTTTGTCAAACTTTTTTATTTCTCCCCTGGGCACCGTAGTTTAAAAGAAAAAAAAATTGGCAGGCACCTGGATGGCTCAGTCAGTTGAGTGTTCCACTTGGGCTCAGGTCATGATCTTGCGGTTTGTGAGTTCAAGCCCCGCATCAGGCTCTGTGCTGACAGCTCAGAGCCTGGAGCCTGCTTCAGATTCTGTGTCTCCCTCTCTCTCTGACTCTCCCCTGCTCATGTGCTTTCTCAATCAAGAATAAATAAACAATATATTTTTTTTTAAATTGGCTTCTCTGGGAGTAATTTATTAACATTCTTTATTATGTTATTTAAAAAAAATAAAGTTTATTATTTTTGAGAGAGAGAGAGAGAGAGAGAGAGCGAGCGAGCAGAATAGGGGTGAGAGAGAGGGAGACACAAAATCAGAAGCAGGCTCCAGGCACTGAGCTGTCAGCACAGAGCTCGTTGCAGGGCTCGAATTCACAGACCTGTAGACCATGATCTGAGCTGAAGTCAACAGCTTAAAAGACAGTCACCCAGATGCCCCCCCCCCTTTATTATGAAAAATGTTGACTTTCTTTGTTAACTTTACATAGAGTTTGCATTTATTTTCTGGCTATACATTTGTCCACTTATGGGTTCTTAGTATTTTTTCTACTTTAGCAGTTCTTTCTATCTAATGCCTGTTGACTCTTGGCTGTCATATGAATATAATATAACATGAAAGTATTTTATCCTTTTTTATTTATTACCATTTAATTGTTGTATTTTCCATTTAACCCAACTATACAGTTTAATCTTTTCTTCTGAGTTTTGAGTTATACCTGAAATTCACCTTCTTCAAATTTAGAATCCATTTCATTTTCAATTTATACTGGTGTATGGTATTAAGGTAGATTCACATTTCTATCTTTTTCCACATGGCTGTCCCACTAATCCCAAGGCAGTCCTATTAGTGCAGTCCTATTCATTTGAGATATCATTTTTAAATGTCCCACTAAATTTCCGTATGTACTTGTTTATATTTTTAGATATTCTATTTTATTCCACTGGATTATCTGTTCATTCATCTGTTCGCTGTCTTTTTTAATATCTTCAGTTGCTCCCCATGACCTTTCCATGACTTCTCTTTTACAAATTTCCTGGCTATTTCTGCTTGTCTAATCTTCTAGAGAAGCGTAAATTTATAGTCAAGTTCTATAGCTCTAGGAAATAAATTTGATAGTGTTTTTATTGAAATTGCATTCAATTTATAAATTAATGTAGGGAGAATTACTACTGTTATGACTTTGGGCTTTCCTATACAAGAACATGGTATGATCTGCAACTGTTAGAAAGAAAGAAAGAAAGAAAGAAAGAAAGAAAGAAAGAAAGAAAGAAAGAAAGAAAGAAAGAAAGAAAGAAAGAAAGAAAGAAAGAAAGAAAGAAAGAAAGAAAGAAAGAAAGAAAGAGAAAGGAAGGAAGGAAGGAAGGAAGGAAGGAAGGAAGGAAGGAAGGGAGGGAGGGAGGGAGGGAGGGAGGGAGGGAGGGAGGAAGGAAGGAAGGAAGGAAGGAAGGAAGGAAGGAAGGAAGGAAGGAAGAAAAAAGAAAACATTTGTGCAAAGATTTAAATTAATAAAGTGAAGATTATTGGAGCCAATTTCCCAAAACTGTGAGTAAGAGATTGCAAACAATTAAAACCACTTAGTGGAAATATGTGACTTTATTTTTTAATTTTTTTATTATTGTAGTGGTTAACTTTCTATGACTCAGGCAGAAATAGAATAATGCAGTAACTGGGATGATAATTATGAGGATTCATATGCTACATTTTAGTTTATAAACACTGTATTCAGAATGACCTTCTTTAATTATCAAAGTAATTTGATTTTACTGAGAAAGAAATTGAGACTTATAGAAAATAACTTATTTCTCTCTAGAATCAGAGTAGTTGAATAAAATAAGCTTTTTATACCTACAAATATCATGCTCTTGCCACAGGATCTTGCTAATAAGTTAATTTTGAATTTTAAAGTCCTTCTTGCCTGGAGTCTTACTCTCCAAAATGTGTACCAGAGAGCATTATTTCCTAATATGGTTAAAAAGTGTCCTTCAATTAAAGTCAATTCAAACCGTAGTCAAAATATTTGGGACATGCTGGGTTAGACTGGTTTCATTACTGTAGGACTTCCCAGAGCATATAATATACTGATATAATTTAATAGCAAAAGTTCCCCAGATAAAATAAGTACCAGCATATTCAAAAACTGCATAAGGTTTAGATATCAAATTTAGAGCCTTGCATCCTAAACTGGTAGCATGCTCTAGGAAAAGTTTTATTATCCTCAGAGGGATGGAGATACATGTAAATGGACCACATAAAAATAAATAAATGCAATTTGCTAAAGAATTTTATAGAATATTGTGATCCCCTCTGTCCCTCTCTAATCTCACCACTATTTTACGAAACCTGATAATAATCCTTATAGTGATTACCTTATTTAATCTTCTTTTTCCTCGATACATCAGTCGGTTAAGTGTCCAATTTCAACTCAGGTAATGATCTCAAAGACCCTCGCATTGGGCTCTGTGCTGACAGTTCAGAGCCTGGAGCCTGCTTCAGATTCTGTGTCCCTCTCTCTCTGACCCTCCTCCATTTGCACTCTGTCTCTCTCTCTCTTTCGAAAATAAGTAAACATTAAAAAAAAAAAATTTAGAAGATACATAAAATGTGGGGCACCTGGGTGTCTCAGTTGGTTAAGCGTCTGACTTTGGCTAAGGTCATGATCTTGAGGTTTGTGAGCTGGAGCCCCAAGTTGGGTTCTGTGCTGAGAGCTCAGAGCTTGGAGTCTGCTTAGGATTCTGTGTCTCTATCTCTGCCCCTTCCCAGATTGCGCTCGCTCTCTCTCTCTCTCTCTCTCTCTCTCAAACAATTAAAAAAATTAAAAAAAAATTTAACAAACAATTAGAACACAAAATTAAAAAATTAAAGTAAATAAAAAGATACATGAAATGTTTAAGCTAATAATTTAAAATTGTATAGTTGACTAAAATCATCTAAAGTAATATGCTCAAAAAATTCCTTTACGAAAAATTAAGCTGCAGTAAACATTAAGTACAAGGTGAATAATCCATTTCCTTTTCAAATACTGTTATATATTCCTCAGCTGGAGTTTGAAAGTGTGATAATAAAAAAACATATTCTTTAAAAATGAACATGGGGGTGCCTGGGTGGCTCTCTTTTTCTGTCTCAGAGAGAGAGAGAGAAAGGCAGGGGCAGAGAGAAAGGGAGACAAAGGATCCAAAGTGGGCTCGGTGCTGACAGCAGTGAGCCCTATGGGGGCTTGAAGTCACAAACTGAATCCTGAGACCGTGGCCTGAGTGCAAGTGGGATGCTTAACCTACTGAGCCACCCAGGTGCCCCCATAACAAATAGGATTTAGCTGAGAATCCAGGACCTCGACAAGCTCTTAAACTTGTGACTCTATTTTGCTTGAGCCAAAATGAAATAAACCCATAGCATCATTTTCTCTTCTTTCTCTCTCTTCACTGTTATCTGTCAATTGCCACAGCCTCTTGATTATTTCTATAAATCATAGATTGCATTTTAAAGGCCAACAGAGCCAGGCAGGGGACATACGCGCATATGGTGGCCTAAATGTTAAGTATTAGGCCACAAGGAATAATAGGGTCTTTCTAATGGAAGAGTATACCGCTACTATGGAGTGAGTATACAATCTAAAGATCCAGGGACTGCTTCCATTGGAAGTAGGGGCTTGGTATCACCAGACAACCCGCTGTTCAAAAGAGAAACAGGATTTCTTTATTTTCATGGCAAGTTTTGAAATGTTTGTGAAGCAATATGACTCTCCAGGCCAGATGTGAGTAATGCCACCAGGATTTCACCCCCAACTTAAAGTATCTCTCAAACATGGGGCTCCTGGGTGGCTCACTTGCTTAAGTGTCCATCTTGGGCGCAGGTCATGATCTCAAAGTTCATGGTTTTGAGCCCCCCATCGGGCTCCGTGCTGACAGTGCAGAGCCTGAGCCCGCTTTGAGTTCTGTCTCCCTCTCTCTCTGCCCCTCCCCTGCTCATGCTCTGTCTCTCTCTCAAAAATAAATAAACATTTAAAAAAATTAAAAAAATAAAGTATCTCTCAAACGTATATCATCATTACGTCTTTATATGTTCTCTTTGTGAAGTATACGTGTGTATGAAAAAAATACTAATTTTAAAACAGTTGTGAATATAACATGTAAGGTGGTGAACACTACTCCAAATGGATGAAAATGTGTTAGTAAGCGTGCATGTGGAAATTTAGAATTATGTAATATCTGAAATTATGAAACAGTTTTTAATCAGATATGACATGGTGCTATTGGAAAAATGCTGCCACAAAAAGAGTGAGACTGACCTTTGATGAAACATACATCATCTCAAACTGCTGCAGAGAAAATGTTAAATTGGACAATATGGTGATCTCTAACATGCTTGAAGATGCCTCAGAAAAATCTCTCTAGTAATTCTTCAACCTGTTTTAACAGCACTTCCAAAATCAAGTCTAATTATATCCTTTCTTTGTTTCCAAACTTTATATTACCTCCCCACCAAAAAATTTCTCCTTATAATATTAAAGTCTATCAGCAGGTAACTTGTCTTCTAGACAATCTGATATTTCCCTCATAATCTGGATTTACATTTTTTGCTGCTGCCTTGCTTAAAATCCCTTTACCTGTTCAGCTGTCTACCAGCCAAATCTCCATTTTTTAACCTATTGATTTGAAAAACAATATATTTCACATGAAGAGTATTCATAATCCCCTTCACGGATTTCACCCTCCCTCCCACCGACATCCCCTTTGGCACCCACCAGTGTGTTCTTTGTGTTTGAGTCTGCTTTTTGCTTGTCTCTTTTTGTTTTCTTTTTTCATTTGTTTTATGTCTTAAATCCCACATCTGAGTAAAATCGTATGGTATTTGTCTTTCTCGGACGTATTTCACTTAGAATTATACCCTCTAGCTCCATCCATGTTGTTTACAAATGGCAAAATTTCAATTATTTTTTGTGGATGAGTAATATTCCATTGTATTTATATACCACATCTTTGTCCATTCGTCTCTTGAAGGACAGTTGGGTTGTTTCCATGTCTTGGCTATTGTAATTAATACTGCAATAAACACAGGGGTGTATATATCCTCTCAAATTAGTGTTTTTCTTTTCTTTGGGTAAATACCCTTATTGGAATTACTGGATCATCATGCTATTTCTCTTTTTAATTTTTTGAGGAAACTCCATATTGTTTTCCGTAGTGCCTGCACCAATTTGCCTTCTGACTAACGGTGTTTTATTTAAAAAAAAAAAAATTTTAACGTTTATTTATTTTTGAGACAGAGAGAGACAGAGCTTGAATGGGGGAGGGGCAGAGAGAGAGGGAGATACAGAATCAGAAGCAGGCTCCAGGCTCTGAGCCGTCAGCCCAGAGCCTGACGCGGGGCTCGAACTCAGGGACTGTGAGATCATCACCTGGGCCAAAGTCGAACGCGTAACCGACTGAGCCACCCAGGCGCCCCCCTTTTTTTTTTTTAATTTTTTTTTAACGTTTATTTATTTTTGAGACAGAGAGAGACTAACGGTGTTTTAATGTTCCTTTTACTCCCCACATTCTCACCAAAACTTGTTATTTCGTGTCTCTTTGGTTTTAGTCATTCATTTCTTTTTTTTTTTTTCAAAAAACATTTTTGGGGCACCTGGGTGGCTCAGTCGGTTAGACGTCCGACTTCGGCCCAGGTCACGATCTCACAGTCCGTGAATTGGAGCCCCGCGTCGGGCTCTGGGCTGATGGCTCAGAGCCTGGAGCCTGCTTCCGATTCTGTGTCTCCCTCTCTCTCTGCCCCTCCCCGATCATGCTCTGTCTCTCTCTGTCTCAAAAATAAATAAACGTTAAAAAAAAAACAAACATTTTTTAACCTTTATATATATATATATATATATATATATATATATATATATATATATATTTTTTTTTTTTTTTTTTTTTTTTTTTTTTTTTTTTTTTTGGGACAGAGAGACAGAGCATGAACGGGGGAGGGGCAGAGAGAGAGGGAGACACAGAATCGGAAACAGGCTCCAGGCTCCGAGCCATCAGCCCAGAGCCTGACGCGGGGCTCGAACTCACGGACCGTGAGATCGTGACCTGGCTGAAGTCGGACGCTTAACCGACTGCGCCACCCAGGCACCCCTAACCGTTTTTTATTTTTGAAGGAGAGAGAGACAGAGCATGAGTGGGCGAGGGGCAGAGAGAGGGAGACACAGAATCCGAAGCAGGCTCCAGGCTCTGAGATGTCAGCACAAACCCCAATGTGGGGCTCAAACTCACAAACTATGAGATCATGACCTGGGCTGAAGTCAGACACTTAACCTACTGAGCCACCCAGGTGCCCCTTAGTTTTAGTCATTCTGACAAATGTAAGGCAATATCTCATTGTGGTTTTAATTTGCATTTGCCTAACGATTAGTGATGGCGAGCATCTTTTTATGTGTCTGTTGGCTATTTATACATCTTTTTTGGATACAGTATTCAGGTTCTCTGCCCATTTTCTTTTTCTTTTTTTTTTTAAATTTAAATTGAAGTTAGTTAACATACAGTATAGTATTGGTTTCAGGAGTGCAATTTAGTGATTTATCACTTACATATAACACCTAGTGCTCATCCCAAGTGCCCTTTAATGCCCATCACCCATTTAGCCAGTACCCCCATCCACCTCCCCTCCAGGAACACTCAGTTTGTTCTCTGTATTTAAGAGTCTCTTATGGGTTGCTGCCCTCTGTTTTTATCTTATTTTATTTTTCCTTCCCTTCCCCTGTGTTCATGTTTTTTGTTTCTTGATTTTCACATGAGTGAAATCATATGGTATTTGTCTTTCTCTGACTAACTTATTTCACTGAGCATAATACACTTTAGTTCCATCCATATTGTTGGAAATTGCAAGATTTAATTCTTTTTTATTGCCAAGTAATATCCCATTATATATATATATATGTATATATATATACACACATACATATATTTATATATATATGTATATATATATATACATATATATATATACACACACACACACATATATATATACACACACACACATACCATTGTATATACATGCGTATATATATATATATATATAGACACCACATCTTCTTTATTTTTTAATTGAATTCTTTTTTAATTGGATTCTTTGCAGTTTCAGTCTTGAGATGCATAATTTTTTTATATGTTTTAGATATTAACCATTTTTAAGTTACATCATTTGCAAATATCTTCTTCCATTCATAGGTTGCCTTTTTATTTGTTGATGGTTTCCTTCACTGTACAAAAGATTTTCATTTTGGTTTAGTCCCAATAGTTAAATTTTGCTTTTGCTTTTCTTGCTGAGAGAGAAATATGTAGAAAGATGGTCCTATGATCAATGTCAAAAAATTACTTCCTATGTTTTCTTGTAGAAGTTTCATGGTTTTCAATCTCACACATAGGTCTTTAAACCATTCTGAGCTTATTTTTGTGTATGGTATAAGAAAATGGTCTTGTTTTATTCTTTTGCATGTAGTTTTCCAGTTTTTCCAACTCCATTTGTGGGAAGAGACTGGCTTTTCCTCATTTTATATTTTTGTTTCACCTGTCATAGATTAGTTGACCATGGGATATAAGTTTATCTCTGAGCTTTCTATTCTGTTCCATTGATCTATGTGTCTATTTTTGTGCCAGTATTATACTATTTTTATTACTACAATTTTGTACTATATCTTGAAATCTGGGATTGTGTTACCTTCACCTTTGTTCTTTTTTATCAAGTTCACTTTGGTTATTGTGGGCCTTTTTTTTTTTTTTAATTTTTTTTTTTTAACGTTTATTTATTTTTGAGACAGAGAGAGACAGAGCATGAACAGGGGAGGGGCAGAGATAGAAGGAGACACAGAATCAGAAGCAGGCTCCAGGCTCTGAGCCATCAGCCCAGAGCCTGACGCGGGGCTCGAACTCACGGACCATGAGATCGTGACCTGAGCTGAAGTCAGATGCTTAACCAACTGAGCCACCCAGGCGCCCCATGGTTATTGTGGGCCTTTTGTAGCCCCATACCAATTTTATTATTATTTGCTCTACTGTGTAAAATGTTGTTGTTGTTTTATTAGAGATTACATTAAATTCATAGAATGCTTTATAGTATGGACATTTTAACAATATTGATTCCTCAAATCCATGAGCATGGACTAGCTTTCCATTTGTTTGTCATCGAAGTCTCCAAATTTAAATTCAATTTAACTGTTTCACCTTTTCTATTAACCCTTCTTCCTTCTCCTCAAATTATTTTGATTTTTGTTTCTACTAAAGCTTAATTGCACTTTATTTTTAAAAAAATTTTAATGCTTATTTATTTTTGAGAGAAAGAGAGCACAACCAGGGGAGGGGCAGAGAGAGAGGGAGACACAAAATCTGAAGGAGGCTTCAGGCTCTGAGCCATCAGCACAGAGCCATCTGCACAGAGCCTGACATGGAGCTCAAACCCACAAACCATAAGATTATGGCCTGAACCAAAGTCAGATACTTAACTGACTAAGCCACCCAGATGTCCCACTTAATTGCACTTTTAGTCTCGTAATAATCAATTTCATATTATACTGTGTATTAGTGATATAGTTTCTATATCTCTAGATTATAAGCTATGTGAGAAAAAAATTTCTGATTTCAGTCTTTTTCAAAATTCTTATTCTAGGTAAGTACTCAAAATATCTGTATAATTTTATTTATCACAGAGTCATTTTTAGCTATGTTATTCAATATTATAGTATACACAAACGTGCCCCAATATGACTTTATGAAATGTGACATAAACAATATCTCCATATGATTTTCATGTGGCCATTTTTTAACTGATTAAAAACCACAGACATAAACAAGAAATCAAAAGTTGAAACTTTTCGTGACACTTCCAGGAAATAAATGGAATCCAATATTTTCTTCTTGCTACCTGAGTACAACAGTAATTTGACCTAGCATGTCTCATGTGTGTAAAATGAAATAATCATATTATACATCCAATAGTGTTAGTGTAAAGATTCAAAGTTTATTACATATTTGGAGCTCAGTACATGTTAACCCTTATTGTTAATCTGAAGGTAAATGAATAATGGAACAAACATTGAAATACACATGAAAGTGTCTTAACCATTTAGTTTTGGACTTGGTTTTCACTTATGTATAATATGAAGGTTTTTAAGTGGCATTATGTCATTGGTGAGAAAAATATGAATAAATGATATGAAGATATAGGTTTTACATGTTTAGAATCCCGAAGTTCCTTTTAATTCATGTGGCTTATCTATGAGATTATAGATATTATTAAACTGTACTTCCTCATCATTCAAATTTGAATTAATATGAAAGTAGTAGCTGAGAAAGCTGATAAAAAACCTCTCTTTGCAGAACTACAGTAACTTTAGTTCTCTAATTGGCTTTCATTGTGTGTGTGAGTTCCTTTTTTTTTCCCCCTAAGATCAGGCTAGCATTGACCTTTTTCTCATAAAAGGAGAATTTATTCTCATTAAGTTTAATTGTGTAGTTAATGTTTTCATTGAGGTGCCTATTAAGCTTCTCTCTGACATTTCTAGAATCACTTAAGGTTCTGAACTTGTCATGGAAAAATGTCAACCCATCAAAATGCCCAATTCTAGTTTATATATGTACTAGCCCTGACTGAATCTATTTCTTTTTGGTATTTGGTGAAACTTGTTCCATGGACCTGCTTTAGTCATTTCTCAAGAATTTTCCAAGCATGTGTTGAAATTCAAACACATCACAACTTTTTGTTTATTAGGTTAGCACTTGAAGGAATACATGTTTACAAAACAGGCTCATCCATGCTTGAAAAGAAAGAAAGAAAGAAAGAAAGAAAGAAAGAAAGAAAGAAAGAAAGAAAGAAAGAAAGAAAGAAAGAAAGAAAGAAAGAAAGAAGAGGGAGGGAGGAGGGAGGGAAGGAGGGAGGGAGGGAGGAAGGAAGGAAGGAAGGAAGGAAGGAAGGAAGGAAGGAAGGAAGGAAGAAAGAAATTACAAATGTCCATAGGAAGGAAGTATTTATACTAATTTTTCCCAGCTAATTATTCCTTGTCCAATTTCACTAATCTACCCATTAGCACTAACTCGTCGAAGAAACATGGACAATGACTCTAGTTCGGTCGTCCTTGGCAGCACTAGGTTTCCTTTAGGTATTAACTATGGGTCAATAAGAGTAAAACTTAGAGGTAGTTTTTGGTTGCTGCTCATAAACCTTGATCTCTACCCATGTGTTGAATAATATTTGGGGTAACTTGACAAGGACATTACTGAGCAACAATGTCAGAAATGCTTTTCCTAAATTATATACCCTCTGTTTTCTTTTTTCTCCGCCTAGTTTATCTGGCTTTCCTATTAATAGCAAGTATTATTATTTAATGCTACAATTTAACCCACTTTTTTTTTGGTTGTGGTCCTTGAAATAATAAGACATATATGTGCATGTATAAAGATACATCTTTAAAAAAATCAACCTCATGATTGATTGATTAATTCAAGAAATATTCAACCTGAGTATTCCTTAATCCTTCAAAAATATAGACAGATACTATTAGGCTACTCTTATTTAATCTTTAAAGGCTTATATATCAACATAAATCCTAAAGGTTTTAGGTTTTGGTTATGCCTGAGGATAGTTATAGAAATAGTTGACTATTTAGTTATATACACCAAAGGCAGTACCTGTATAGTGTAATAATTTTCCATTAATATGACAGGTAATATGAATACATGTGAACATTTACTTTTAACGCTTCGATTATATTTAATAATTGTACATATTTGTAATGCTGGAGAATATTTTAAAATAATATTTAATACCATAGCTAAAATATAAAGAAACTCAAGATCCCTTAACCAGTTATTGGCAGAATTGACAATTTTTCTCCGTAATGTAATTCTCACAGTTGAGAAGAGTGAATAAAATTGCACAAAACCTTTGCAATTTTTGTGTCCTTATGGTTGGACTATTACTCAAGGGCCAATTGAGCTTAGTGATATTAAATTTGGACCAGAGCATCATTCTTCTTAAATTAAAAACATATAAACTCTTTGTTTTTTTTTAAGTTTTTATGGAAGTTCCAGTTAACATACAGTGTAATATTAATTTCAGGTGTACAATGTAGTACAATATAGTGTTGATTCAACGCCCGGTGCTCATCACAAGTCGCCCTCCTTAGTCCCCATCACCAATTTAACCTATCCCAATACAAAGTATTCCTTAGCCTACATCTTGCTGATTAAATATCAGATATGACTTTGTAGTATCAACATCAATATTTAAATCATACATAATGAGGGGCGCCTGGGTGGCGCAGTCGGTTGAGCAGCCGACTTCAGCCAGGTCACGATCTCGCGTCTGTGAGTTCGAGCCCCGCGTCGGGCTCTGTGCTGACAGCTTGGAGCCTGGAGCCTGTTTCCAATTCTGTGTCTCCCTCTCTCTCTGCCCCTCCCCCGTTCATGCTCTGTGTCTCTCTGTCCCAAAAATAAATAAAAAACATTGAAAAAAAAAATTAAAAAAAAATAAATAAAAATAAATCATACATAATAAAACTCCATAATGATGATTTGGGTTTATGTTGTAGACACTTAGCCTATGGATGCCATTGGAATAATGTCTCCAAATTTCCTCTTGGAACCTTCCCTCTACCAGTATTTTGACACATATGCACAGCAGTAGCATCTTGCACTTCATGGCAGTTATTTTTATGTGGTCAATTTTCCTAACTGTGATAAAATATTTGCCTAATGAGGCTTTAAGTCCATTCACGGCATGCCTTCTGAAGGAGCGACACTTGTTCAAAACTTGTCTAAGCCCCACAGTTGAAAATGAATCACAAGTTTATGCTCAAGACCAGATGGAGGCCATTATATTTTTTTCCCAGGTGCTAAAGGTAATTTAGAGGAGAGATGAGGTGCCCCTTTCCCCAGCTGCCCCTGGCTCATTCACTCCCATAATTACTGTTACAGTCCAGGGATATTTGGTATATTAGAGATTAGAATGTGTTTCCTTGAAACTCAGTATCTGTTGGGAGAATGTGCCAGTGAGATAGCAAGCCATTGTTAGCCAAGCATTTGCACACAAGCATCAAAAAACAAGTTCTATTTTCCTAAAGCTCCTTATCTACTTAATAGATGCTACCACATTTCTAACAAGCCAAAGCAGTTTAATAGGAATGATGATACGTAAACTACAAACAAGAAAAAACAGTTATTTAAATGTGGTTTTCTAGAAAATATCATCAACATTTTAATTGAGTGAAGATAGCAATGTAGAAAATAATACTCATAAGCATTTTCCAGGCTTTGATAGCCAAGTGTTTATTTTCTACATTAAATAGTCACAGTGATTATTTTTCAAAATTTCTTATAAAAAGTACACTATATCATGTGGGTGTAAGGTCAGTATAAGTTCAGAAAATACATACCTATATCCATATGTTTATAATCTAACTGGTGTGACAACTTAAAACTCCGTATCTTATAAGAGTGACATGAGGGACAAACTTAAATTATTCTGCTCAGATTTCTCCATACCTCTAGGCATCGATAATTTGCTATATGCATAAGATTCCATTCATGCATTCGTTTAAAAAATTGTATTTGCATTTGTTGACCATGGACATTTAGAGGCCTACTATAATATCTGCTTGGGCAAAGCTAAATATGTTAGATTTTTCGTGGTAAGGAAGAGTACCACTGTGAAGGTTGAGTAGCACGATGAAATGAGGCATTCAGGAAGGATAGAGTTTGAGGATTCATGGGACTCTGATATGAATCCTTCAACTCAGGTACAGACTGGGTTTGGGTAGATATTATCACACGGTAAGGGATTGGTAGGAACTGTGAGGCCAGGGCCTCAAAGCGAGTCCTCATAAGCAGCTATTAGTTTGTATAAGTAAATTATTCAGCTTCTTCACAGGATTACCTTTGAGGAGCTGTTGTTTCATAAAGCAAGCATACAGAAGGATTACACACAGTCTGAAGTGCATTTCTCAACCGGGAACCTAGAGTATGTAATTAAATTCAGAAACCAAACTCATGTTCAGGTCAAAAGCCCTAGGTTTCAAAACCATTTTATACATAAAAATAAGAAAAGAGAATTTAGTTAACTTATTTTTTAAAGTTTATTTATTTTGACAGAGAGAGAACACACAAGCAGGGGAGAGACAGAGCGAGAGAGGAAGAGAGCTAATCCCAAGAGAGAAATCTCTGTGGAGCCTGATGCGGGGCTCAATCCCACAAACTGTGAGATCATGTCCCGAGCAGAATTCAGAGTCGATGCTCAATGGACTGAGTCCCTCAGGAGCCCCAAGGAAAATTTAATTTAAAACTATGCTTTGGGCGCCTGGGTGGCGCAGTCGGTTAAGCGTCCGACTTCGGCCGGGTCACGATCTCGCGGTCCGTGAGTTCGAGCCCCGCGTCGGGCTCTGGGCCGATGGCGCGGGGCCTGGAGCCTGTTTCCGCTTCTGTGTCTCCCTCTCTCTCTGCCCCTCCCCCGGTCATGCTCTGTCTCTCTCTGTCCCAAAAATAAATAAAAAACGTTGAAAAAAAAAATTTAAAAATAAAACTATGCTTAGTGACTATTATTTTTAATATTTTCTTATTTTGAAAGTGTCCGAGTATCCAAATTATTTATTAACTTGAATTAATATTGGCCCAATCTTAAAGTTGACTAAAGATCTACAAATTCAATTTTAGTATAGCATTTAAAATATCCACACTATTAAACACTTTAGAAGGTATCCATTATTACAAATTTATTCCATTAAACCTAATTGGATAGTTTTGTAATAACCAGTGGAAATAATGTTAACTTACCATAGAGCTGGAATAATTTAAAAATATCAATCACAAGAAGTTGAATAAAAATTTTCTATTAACTAAAATATTATGATAACATTTACTTGGTGATAAAATGAATAGAAAATCAGAGTTAATTTAAAGCTAACATCATTCTTTGGGGCACCTGGGTGGCTCAGTCAGTTAAGTGACCGACTTTGGCTCAGCTCATAATCTCGCAGTTTGTGAGTTCAAGCCCCGTGTGGAGCTCTGTGCTGACAGCTCAGAACCTGGAGCCTCTGCTTCGGATTCTGTGTCTCCCTCTCTCTCAGCCCCTCTCCCAATCTCTCTGTCTCTGTCTCTGTCTCTTTCTCTCTCAAAAACAAATAAACATTAAAAAAATTAAAGTTACTATCACTCTAATCTTTCCAGAGTCAACTATTTATTAAAGATAAAATATGATTTAAAAAAAAAATAAGACATCTATTCATATATCAAAAATAATGGTCAAATAATCTCCAAAATTTCCCGAGATTAGACATATGAAGGAAATGAATGGCAGTAGATATGAGAGGGACCTCAGGCAGATAGGACATATTTTCACTGCATACAGTTAATCTTCCTTCTATAAGGAGGAGAGATAGCTTGGATGCTGGAAAAGCACATTTTGCCATGAACATATGCTAGAGAGAGAGTCACTATAATAACTGCCCCAAAAATAATTTATGGCCTTCACAGTTCCATCAAGTAATATGAGTATAAAGCTAAGATTTATTTTTTTTTAACATTTATTCATTTATGAGAGACAGAGAGCACAAGCAGGATAGAGGCAGAGAGAGAGAGGGAGACACAGAAATGAAGCAGGCTCCAGGCTGCGAGCTGTCAGCACACAGCCCAACGCGGGGCTCGAACTCACAAGCTGTGAGATCGTGACCTGAGCCGAAGTCAGACGCCCAACCGACTGAGCCACCCAGGCGCCCCTAAAGCTAGGATTTATTAATCTACACAGGATGGTAATAAATAAGAAAAATTCCCTACATTTAAATAAATGATTTTAAGACAGACTACTTACTTATGAGGGGTTTTTTCTTTTATTATTTTAAGCATTATTTCTTTAAAAAAATTTTTGTTTTACATTTATTTTTTTTTGAGACACAGAGTGAGACAAAGTGTGAGCGGGGGAGGGGCAGAGAGAGGGAGACACAGAATCTGAAGCAGTCTCCAGGCTCTGAGCAAACGGTCAGCAAAGAGCCTGATGTGGGGCTTGAACCCACAAACTGTGAGATCATGACCTGAGCCGAAGTCAGACGCTCAACCAACTGAGCCACCCAGGTGCCCCAAGCATTATTTCTTAAAACATCTACCTTCATACGGGAGGTAGTGGTGTGTGAAAAATCAAAAACAAAAACAATGTTTCTGATTTTCTACTATTTTAAATTTGCTTAGTATTAACTGAATCCCCGTCAAGAAAGATGAGATAAAGTCAAAGCTCTACAATGGCATGTTTATAAGGGTCAAAATACCCTGAGTCACTGCTAATTCACTAAGCCCTCCTTTACTAATTCCCTCTTGTTTACTCTATAGCAGCCTTGTTTTGGCCTGTATTCCTTTAATTCAAACATGAGCATCTGTTTTTGCCTTGGCCGTCTTTTTGACATTTACTTTCCCTCCCAGTTTCTGAATGGTTTATGCTCTTCATTGTCATTAATGTCTTTGTTCAACCATGACATTCTCCTGAGATCATCCAGAAAAATCACGTAACTCCTACCTACTCACCATCACCTCCTGTGATCCTTTTCTGCCTTTTATTATTTTGCTTTGTAAAATGTGTCACTTGTAACATACCGGAAGATTTGTCATCCTTATTGTTTTTATCAACTCTGTCATCTCCACCCCGCCCACAGAAGAGTGAAAGCCACGTAAGGTCAATAACATCACTTTTATTCCCTGGAGAATAGTATCTGCAGGGCAGTAGGTACTAATTAACTTTATTAAATTAATGGATTGAAGAACACACTTAGAATTCTCCCCATGCTACACAAGTATGTTAGGAGCATGTTTATAATTCATTCCCTATTACTGTAAAATTGTTTTGAAATAATCCCACAAGTTTTCGTCATTTGTATACTTGAGAAAATGGACTAGTAACCACAATTTTCATCAACTGTATACTTAAAAGGATTATATAGCTAAACATATATTTGAAATAAATATTCTGGATTCTGGAATTCTTTGTTTGTTGGATGGTAGAATTCACTGCATTAGTTTTTCTCCTAAAAAAAATGTCACGAGTATTTTATCCACTCATTTTTTTCATGTTTTGGAAAGACAATATCGTTATACCAAAAAAAAAAAAACAATCTAATTAAAAATGGGCAAAAGATATGAACAGACATTTCTGCAAAGAAGACATACAGATAGCCACAGATACATACAAAAATGCTCAACGTCACTAATCATCAGGGCAATGCAAATCAAAACCACAATGAGATATCACCTCACACCCGTCAGAATAACTAAAGTCAAAAACACAAGAAACCAGGAGTGTTGGTAAGAATATAGAGAGAAACGAACCTTAGCACACTGTTGGTGGAAATGCAAGCTGGTACTGATACTCTGGAAGACAGTCTGAAGTTTCGTCAAAAAATTAAAAATAGAATTACCATATGACCCATTATTGGGTATTCACCCAAAGAAGATGAAAATATTAATTTCAAAAAATACATACATCCTGTGCTTCTTGCAGCATTTTTTACAATTCCCAGATTATGGAAGAAGACCAAATATCCATCAATAGATGAATGGATAAACAGGATATGCACACACACACACACACACAATGGAATAGTAGTCATAAAAAAGAATAAATTTTGTCCTTTGCAACAACATAGATGGATGTAGAGGGTATAATGCTAAATGAAATAAGTCAGAGAGAAAGACAAATAACCTGATGTCACTCATATGTGGAATTTAAAAGATGAACAAAGGAAAAAAAGAGAGAAGAGAGAGATAGACCAAAAAAAAAAAAAAAATCCAGGCTCTTAACTATAGCAAACAGACGCTTACCAGATGAGATGTGAGTGAGGGAGGTGGGTAAAACAGGTGAAAAGGACTAAGAGTGCAACAACCTCCATGAGCACAGAGAAATGTATACAATTGTTGAATCACTAGACTGAACTAACAAATATATCATTAGATAGAATTACTAGAATTGAAAGAAAAAATAATATTACTACAAAAGAAGAAAGAAAGACAACATGATTAGATATAAAACTTTGTAGTCACACACTCTGTAAGAAAACAGTATGGTTATATGTCCAATATACACCAATAAAATATAAAAATAAATGCAAAGTTATGTATGAACATGGCAACATTGTCTCTTAGCATTTTTCATCACAGTTATTCATGTAGAAACCTGAGAACACACTGTTTTCCTTTTTCACTAATTCACTTTTTCTTCCCACTTTGCCATCTCTGCTTCATCTTTACATGTACCAATACCATGAGGAAAATTCTTGGTGTTAATTGTTCTACATTAATTTATCTTAGACCAATGTGGGCCCTTTCAATCTCCAGACACAGATCTATTTTAGAATCATTTACTTTTATTATTTAACTTTCTTTTCCTGCTTCATTTCTTTTTTAAAAAAAATATTTATTTTTGAGAGAGGGAAACAGAGCAAGAGCAGGAGAGGGGCAGAGAGAGAGGGAGACACAGAATCTGAAGCAGGCTCCAGGCGCTGAGCTGTCAGCACAGAGCCTGACGCGGGGCTCGAACCGACAGGCCATGAGATCATGACTTGAGCCAAAGTCGGACGCCCAACCAGCTGTGCCACCCAGATGCCCCTCTGCTTCATTTCTTTTTCTCTCATCTCAATATATTCATGCATGTTTGGATCTTCGTTCTTTGTCACATTTATCATTTTATCCACTATTGATTTTCTTTGTCCTTTTCTTTTTATGAATTTATATTTTGTGACTTGTTCAAGTTACTTTTTCATGTATTCCACACTCCCTAAACATTTCAGCTACACTAGTAATTACATGATGACTGTTTTTCTAACATGCTTAACTTCTATGTTTTATTTCCCATAATTTTATATTATTTTCTAAATTCTGCAAGCTCAATTTTTAATTATTCTCATGTCTTATTTATTTTTGAGACAGAGAGAGCATGAGTGGGGAAGGGGCAGAGAGAGAGGGAGACACAGAATCTGAGGCAAGCTTTAGGCTCTGAGCTGTCAGCACAAAGCTGGATGTGGGGCTTGAACCCAAGAACTATGAGATCATGACCTGAGCCTATGTCAGAAGCTTAACTCACTGAGCCACCCAGGTGCCCCGTGCAAGCTCAATTTTTACTTCATACGTTTCACAGTTTTTATTTTAAGCACTTTCACCTTTTTTTTTGAGATCTCTTTTACTGAAGAGAAATTATGTCAACAGTAACTTTGTGACCACTGTGGTGAACTGTTAGTAGAAATATTTCCTTTGTTTCCTGGATAATTTTTCCAGTGATGTTACTTCCTCCTGTTTCTGTAGGTGGGTGTTTTGATGAGAAAATTCTTCAGGTTGAAAAATGTACAATCAGAGATGGAAATGAGGGAAATGAACGATTTGGGTCATTAACCTCATTGGGGCTGGTTGTTGCATAGTCTACATTATTGCAATCCTACCTTATATTATTTTTTCCTGCAGCAGAATCAAGATGATCCCAACCCAGGGCTCCTTCAATCATTTTCTTGTTGCTCCCACCTGCTATTCCTTTGGACCAATTACATTTGTTGCCTCAAGAGATGTGTGAAAACAGTCAAAGGCAATTTAAATGTGTAGAATACCACTGAATTTAAAGTAATCTCCTAAGTGTAAGAGAGAAGAGGACAGTGGGAGAGAACCCTGGTGTTGACTGAGGAATTTCCCCCAAAGAGGCTTTCAAACTGGGAGAGACTAAGTTGACAGAGTTTTTGAGTGGCTACTTATCACACTATGCAGGAAAGGAGGTGAACATCAAGGCCAAGTGTTGTTCAGTTACAGAGAAATGAAGGAAATGACCATGTTACAAAGTTTTGGCCTCTAATATTTTATATCTTGTCTTACTTCCACTTTTCCTCGTACTTACCTGCATTCATGAGTTGCGTGGTATGTTAACAGAAACTTTAAATCTGAGAAGCTGTCATGATGCACCATCATTCACCCAAGCCCCTCACCGCAGGCTTCTTTGGGCAAGCCTTGGGGCTGTGGATTCACTAAAATACTCTGTCATTCTGCTTTCTCTTCTGTTCCTAGTGTCAGCCATTCCTTGGTGATGATTCAGTTTTTGTGGAGACATTCTCCCTCCACCAGCTCCACCCATGCCTCTGGACTTCATTCCTCTCATAATACTGGCCATAGAAAGGCCATTCAGATCATAACCCATGGCCTATTTGAGGAGGGAAATCTAAGAACTTTGATTTCTCCCCGGGTTTAACAAGGACTTGATAATTTGACAAGTATGCTTTAATGGTACAGTTTAAATTATGGCCAGTTTCCTTTTACATCAATAATTGATTATTTTCTTCTCTATTTGTCAATGTTCTTATAGGTTTCTTTAGATAATTTTGAGGAAGAATAATAAGGAAAAAATACAGTGCCGTCTTGAAAATGGATATCTATAAAATGATGTAGACCCTCTTCTTGAACTCTTATGTTTTCGGATGACCTTTTTTAACTTAAATTTTATGGTCATTTGGAGTACTCCCTCTGGTGATAGTTGCTTCTGCAACTTCTCTTACTTCCTTTCTGTTTTCACCTTCTTCTTTTATATTTCTAATGTCTATACTTAGTTTGCATTATTTTAAGTTTTGTGTCATGATTGTACTTTATCTTCATTTTATGGTCTTTTTTCTTCCCTTCATGTAGGGAGTTCATTAGAATCATTTATTTGTCTTTTTTTAAAATTTTTTTTTAACGTTCATTTATTTTTGAGACAGAGACAGAGCATGAGCGGGGCGGGGGGGTCAGAGAGAGAGAGGGAGACACAGAATCTGAAGCAGGCTCCAGGCTCTGAGCTGTCAGCACAGAGCCCGACGCGGGGCTTGAACTCACGAACCGCGAGATCATGACCTGAGCCGAAGTCAGACGCTTAACCGACTGAGCCACCCACACCCAGGCGCCCCTATTTGTCTTTCAAGAAACAATTCTGTTTGGGCGAAATAATAGTATCACTAGTTTCCCATCAGTTGTAATATGAGACAGTGAATATACAAATGGATAATCGCTAGACCAAGTTTGACAGTAGAACCCTGACCCTCCAACCCCTGTAGATGCCAACCTGGAAAACCAAACTACAGACCACAGCACTTGCCCCGGAACAGTCAGGACCTGGTCAATGCCTGCCAGACTCCCAGGTTTTTTCTCCTGCTTCTAACTCAGGGCCAACCAGAGAGGGTCAGATATGTTCCAAACTGATCATACAAGATATCCCCCTTCTAGTTTGCCCCCTTCAGCATCCCGTTTCAACACCTCCCATTCAGAGCACTCCAGACACCTTCCCTTTTATTCCCTTCCCATTTATTTCATTGGAAAGCTCTTAAACTCCCCTGCCTGCCTTTGAGTCTCTGCCCAAAGTAGATGATGGTAGCTGGCCATTGCAAACTCTGAAGAAATAGCCTCTGTTTTGTTGTCATTTAGGTGACATTTATTTTTCCAATAGAAAACACAATGGAAAACAGAACAAAATACAACCCGTACATTTCATATACTTTCTTGACATTGAAGAATTACAATGAGAACATGACATAGAAGTCCTGTTTTTAACTCTTTATTGTCTACTGACGTGGATTTCAACTCTCTTTGGTGAAATACTCTCTTATCTTCTTGCAAGCTGTCATTGCATATCTATTCTTTTCAAAGTTTAGTCCTCTAGATAAATAAGGCTCACCAGTGGGTACAAGACTCATCGAGGCAGTTATGAACTATGAGAATACTCTTTTTTTTTTTTCAACGTTTTTTATTTATTTTTGGGACAGAGAGAGACAGAGCATGAACGGGGGAGGGGCAGAGAGAGAGGGAGACACAGAATCGGAAACAGGCTCCAGGCTCCGAGCCATTAGCCCAGAGCCTGACGCGGGGCTCGAACTCACGGACCGCGAGATCGTGACCTGGCTGAAGTCGGACGCTTAACCAACTGCGCCACCCAGGCGCCCCTGAGAACACTCTTGAAAGTATTATTAATGATATTGCTAAGAACAAAATGAAGAATTGAGATATTAAATGTTTTTTAAATGCAGTTTAATATTCCTTTTTATATCCCAATATTATTAATTCATGTTATTATTTATATAGCTACAGTTACTTGAAACATATTAATAGAACATAAATTTTTCGGATTCTGCCACTTATTTACACAGAACTTTGCCAAGAACAAACTTCCCATCAAATTTGAAGACAAAATACTATTTATTTTATTCTTGCAAAATAAACCTAAAATTCAACTTTATAAATGTTATTTCATATGCATAACATTTAAGATATCAGCATGCAAAAAACATTTTTTTTCATGTACATCCATGAGTTTTATGCTCCTTTTAACCTTTCCACAATTTTTCTAGCAGAGATTCAAGAAATATAAAATACCTTAGTGGCAAAACATGTTACTTTAGATTACAATAGTTAGGCAACTAAAATCAATGCTAATTTTGTATGCTAAAGTTGTCTATATTCAGTCACTTTTCAATGATCTTTCCTAATGGAAGTCAAGGTGACATCGAAAACCAAAGTACCCTATAATTAACCACTTACAATGGACTTTTGGAATGTATATTAGTGTGTAATATATATAACTCACTTTTATTGCAGCTTTATTTAGGCAAAAATTAAAGCTACTATTTAATATGACTTATAATATAAGAAAGACTATAAGACTATACTTATAATACTATTTAATATGACTTATAAGACTGTATGACTTATAAGCCTACACTTATAAGACCTCCAAAGGGAGGTGCTGTATGACTCATAGAATATACAAATGATTTGTTTATCAAAATATCAGGTACATATGCTCAGGTTTTTCTTTTTTCTTTAAGGTTTATTTATTTATTTTGAGGGAGAGAGAAAGAGAGAGAGTGCAAGCAGGGCAGAGAGACAATCCCAAACAGGCACTGCACTGTCAACAGAGAACTGGACACGGGGCTGGAACTCACAAACCATGAGATCATGACCTGAGCCAAAATCAGTAGTCGGTCATTCAACCTACTGTGCCACCCAGATGCCCCCATTCTCAAGTTTTTTCTATGAGAAGAAGAAAATCCAACCTGGAATAAGACAAAAATAGGATATGACTACTCTATTAATAAAATGAAATGAAATGAAATGAAATGAAATGAAAAATATATGATGAGCTCGGCAGAAATTACATTAGAAAAAATAGGGAGATTGGTGGGTATTATGAAAACTGAAGTCCAATATTTACGTAAAGACCCAGATTTTATTACAGAGAAGAGTCCCCTTGCCTGAAATTTTCCTGTGCAAAAGTTAGGAATTGCTAAACTAATCACATCATTATATCATTTTCCTGGATTCCTGGCAGAAATATCAATTGGCAGCTCAAGAAATCAATATGAACAATAGTGAAAATTTTCGATAATACTGTTTACTAAAATCTGTTTGGACAAATAGTCAACCACAGAATGCACCTAAACATCACAGGAAAAAAAAATCATAGAAGTTTTAGAATGTTAATTTTTGTAGAATCCTGATTTGCAGAAAATTTTGAAAAACTCAAACTGTTATGTAGACCCTCAGTTTACATTATAATTCCATGTATATTTAAATGGCTGTGCCATGTAAACAAAGCACATGTTACTTTGAAGTCCTTTGATAATTTTGTAAGAGGATTTACTTGTTTTCCATTAAAATACCTCAAAATGTAAGACTACTTCATCACTTAGTGCACTTAGAGCATTTTGTGCTCCCACAATTATTCCTAGTGGAGAGGAGAGCATGAGAACCGCTGAAATGTATTGAGTGTTCAGTAGACACAAGGGATTAAACTGTGTCTCTGTCATGTTTCCATTTTTTTACTTACATGAGTTCTGTGTGGTTAGAAATGTGAAGTGACTATGGGAATGAAAAACTGCATAGTAGAGAATAAAGTAATTTGGCCAAAGCCAAGCAAGTACTGAAATGCAAATGTGGAAATTAACCTCAAACTCTGTTGTTAATCAATCAGTAAGTAAGCTGCAGCCTCCAGATACGTACTTACCTTCTTCTTGAACTAATATTCAGATTTCTATATGGCTAGTCCACCATAGCTTTACTCTCTCTACTTAGAGTTTAAGGTATTTGCATGATCATATCATGATTTTCCCTGTGTCTTCATTATTTGAACATTTACCTAAAGTGTTTCCAGCTCTTTCTACTAAAGCTGAATGCTGAAGCTAAAACATGTGTGCGCTTTGAGTCAGGAGAACTAAACCATAGAATTCTCTGGGTCTCTCACTCTGGAGAGTGATATAGTCTTGCTGGTATAACTTATAGAAAAGGGAAATAGTTTAAATTTATTACTGTTGAGGTCCATGAACATGCCATGGTTTCTAAAAATGGCGTACCGTCATGATTGCCATTGACTTATATGTCTTTTGATCATTAAAAAAAAAAAAAAAAAAATGGCCCAGAAGGGTGTATGCATAGGAGTCCAACTATGATCTATCAAAGTTATGATCTTTAACAGGAATCCATTTTGATCTTTAAAAGTTTTAGTGCTTAACAGGAATCGATTATTATCACTATTTTAAACTCTCTTAGGCTGGAGCATATAGAAAAAAAAATCTTTTCAGTTTGTATATGAAAACAATATTCCTGTATTTTGTCTAGACATTTTAGTAAAGTTGAATCTATTTGTTCAGAAGATAACATGAATGTTACAGTACAAACAAGACCCATCTAAGCATGAAAGAAAATCTAAATAAAAGTTAACATTTTCAATTTCCACCACAAACTGTGGTTTATTTTGTCTTTTATGCTTTTTTGTTACTTACATAATTTCACATTGATTCAAAAAAAATTGCCATGAAATTTCAACCCAGAGTTCTAGAACTTCAGTTAACTTTGAGAAAAAAATGTGATTTATTTTTTTTTCTAATTTAAGGCATATCTACTAGTAAAAATATAAGAATGGCAATCAAGAAGCACCTAGTTGGCTCAGTCAGTTAAGCATCTGACTTCGGCTTAGGTCATGATCTTGTGGTTCATTGGTTTGAGCCCCGCATTGGGCTCTGTGCCTACAGCTCAAGGCCTGGAGACTGCTTCAGATTCTGTGTCTACCTCTCTGTCTGCCCCTCCCCTACTCGTACTCTGTCTCTCAAAAATAAATAAACATTTTTTTAAGTGGCAATCAGAAGGATCTCGAAAGATATATATGTTTGATCTTGAACTAGGATACAATTAGTATTACAGTTGTATTCCAAACTATTTGTGAATTACAATTAACTAACAGGTCACAGAATCTCAGTTATCCAAACTTCTGAACTCTTACAAAGGAGTATTTTTTTCAGGGAAAACATTCTGATTGATTACATTATCCACCTAAAAGATTTAAATAGAAATCACTTCATTATTAGGATTTGGAAGTTTTGTCAGTTCACTTGTCAAAATATGCAATACCCACTACTAGCTGTATGATCGTGGCCAATTTGCTAAAATTGGCCATCGCATCATCTTTAAAAATAAATATAACCTCTTTTAGAATCATTTGCTTTCCTTCCAAACTGGGCACGCAATCCTATTAGCTAAAAGGGGGAGGGAACTTATTAACCACGTCTAGGTGGGACATATTGAGCCAGTATTCAGGAACTTAAATTCACTGTTGAAGAGGTAATGTTGAAATGTAAATGCCTAAAGCACAATTTACCATTAAAATTAACACATACAAATTTAAACCACATTTTCTGTGTTACCTTATTTTGGCACCTGCTTGCCATTTAATAAACATTTTCTATGAGAAAGCATGTTTTCAGGCATCTTCCTCTTTTTGTAGCGTCCTATATTTCAATGACTGTGACTTTTATGTAGAAATTAAGAACAGCTCCTTTTATTATTTCCTCTTCAAGTAATACTTTTAATTTGTTAACCAAGCGTATCATCATACATGTGTATATAGAATCGTATACATATATTTTCGTACAAACACACACTTGGGGGTTGCCTATATCTTGTACGCCAAAAGAGCAACAAAAATTTTATTACTTAAGTTCTAAATACAGTAGACATGTGGTTTGTTTTGAGTACTTTTGTAAAGACATCATTTAAAAAGATGAAAAGCCATCCAAAAGCTCTCTTCTGGTTTTTAAAATCATCACTTGCTCTAAATATTGAAAGCTCCATTTATGAAGTAAGATTCAAGGGATTCAAATTCCCTGCATGTCACAGCACACTGAACATGGTAAAAGACTGGCTCACCTAGTCTGTCAGAAGAAATGTCTTAGAAGGATACATGAAAATGCTTCCAGATCCCCTTCTTGAACCAAAGCATTTTTAACATGAGTGTACTGTTATGTATGTGTATGTACAGACCAAGTTGAAATGCTATTAGAGACTGCAACATTGTGATACCTAAGTATTTAAAAATATGGACAAAAGTATCTCCAATGACTATCAAACATTTAGAATTCCATTCTTACATTTTATAGCTCTGGGATAGATCTTTTGAAATTACACTAGCGTGCTGAAATTTGAAAAGGATCAAAATATCCTTTTTCACTGAAACAAGATGCATGACATTTTCAGAAGTGCAAGGTATAAAAAAGAAATGGCATCCATGGAAATGACAGGTAGGACAGCCAATCAACCCACGAGAGATATGCCATTGTTGAAGGCAACTCCAAATGCACTGAACAGCTTGAGTGGGCTTTTATAGTATCTCATGCTCAGGTTTGACATTAGAATCTTGAATGGGGTTAGAAGACATCTTAAGAAAACTAAACATGTTTTTAATCTTCATGCTATTAAAAGCTAAAATATTGTGGTGTTGTCTGGAGCACTGTCATGTGATTTCAAGTGTTCTGTAATATTTAATAAAATAGTACATATGTGAATAAAAATTTTATGTTCGTAAATACCTAACACATAAATGAGGAAGTTAAATAATGAAAACATTGAGAAATTTCCTTTAGGATATATATTCCCATACTTTGAAGCAACATTAGCTTTTGGAAATACTGTAGCTATATAGGGATACTATGGTGTAGTGAACTTACAAATTCTGAAATCTGTTGTTTTATGAACATGTCGTTAGTTGACCTTAAAATTTAATAACAGGGGCACCTGAGTGGCTCAGTTGGTTAAGCATCTGACTTCACCTCAGGTCATGACCTCGCGGTTCATGAGTTCAAGTCCCATGTAGGGCTCTGTGCTGACAGCTCAGAGCCTGGAGCCTGCTTTGAATTCTCTGTCTCCCTCTCTGTCTCTGCTCCTCCCATACTTGTGTTCTCGTTCTCTCTCTCTCTCTCTCTCTCTCTCTCTCTCTCTCTCTCTCTCCCTCTCTCTCTCTCTTTCTCTCTCTCTCTCTCAGAAATAAATAAGTAAACATTTTTAAAAACTTTAATAAAAGTTAAAATTACTTGAAGTGGAAATAATAAAATTAACTGTTTTTTAATTTCTAACTGAAACTCATATTTATGTAAATCTAAGACATTAGGGAAAGAGGGAGTTGCCTGAAGACATACCTTCTCATAGAAAATATTTATTAGGGGCGCCTGGGTGGCTCAGTCGGTTGAGCGTCCGACTTTGGCTCAGGTCACGATCTCGCGGTCTGTGGGTTCGAGCCCCGCGTCGGGCTCTGTGCTGACAGCTCGGAGCCTGGAGCCTGTTTTGGATTCTGTGTCTCCCTCTCTCTCTGACCCTCCCCTGTTCATGCTCTCTCTCTCTCTGTCTCAAAAATAAATAAAATGTTAAAAAAAATTTTAAAAAGCAAATATTTATTAAATGGCAACCATGTTTACATGTACTACACATATAGATTATATATATATTATATACAATCTATATATGTAGATTAAAAACATAACAATAAAATATATATGTACATAATTTATATATCTGTACATTATACAGATAGATATTAAAAACAAGTACATTTCTTATCACTTATAAAACAATAAATAATAAAATGCTATTGATCTAGTCCTATGAAACCAATACTTTTCCTTGAGAAATAAAGAATCCTGAATCCTATTGGTAAACGGTTAAAAATATTTATATGAATCAGAATTCAGTATAGGAAGGAGAAAACTCTGGGTTTTAAGATCGAATACACAAGAAATTAGGTACATCAACACCCTTGAAGGATTAGAGGGGACAACTCAAGAACACGACAGGGCATTTTGTCTCAAGGCCCTGCTTCCATGGTGATGATTCCGAGGTCTAGAAAATTGCAGTCATTGAAGCCAGTGGCACCTCTCTCCTAGCTGCCTGCCACTCACAAACTGTTGCGCATTTGGACAAGGTTCTTGCCCACAAACTCTCATGTCTCTTGTTCCTCTGTGTCCCGGCCATCATTGCAAATTTCCTGTCAATCCATCTCATCGACAAAACCATATCTTGTCTAGAATCTGAGTAACAGGATCCTGCTTCCAGCTTCTGAGATTCTGAAGTTAACAGAGAAGGTATGAAAAATGTTGCCAAAATCTGGTAGACAACATCTAGCAAAATTCATCTCTTCACTCCTGAACATTAATTCACACCACTTTTACGTATATTTAAATGTGAAAACAGCAGAAGGAAAAACCACATGCTCCCGTCTAATGCCGTGAAGACTCCTTCATGTTCCTGAAACATGCTAGCTCTTTGTCAAAAAAAAAAAGGAGATCCAAAACCCATCAGTTCTGTTTCTTTTCTTTTCTTTTCTTTTCTTTTCTTTTCTTTTCTTTTCTTTTCTTTTCTTTTCTTTTCTTTTTTGAGAGAGTGTGTGTACACATGTGTGTATGGGTGGTGGGGGGCAGAGGGTCAGAGGAAGAAAGAGAATCTTAAGCAGGCTCCATACTCAGCTTGGAGCCAGACCCTGGGATCATAACCCTGAGCTAAAATCAAGAGTCAGTACCCCAAACAACTGAGCCACCCAGGTGCCCTGGTCGGTTCTGTTTCTTTCTCTTGGTAATATCCATTCTCAATTTAATTTGATCACATTTCTATTTCCATATCCAGAACCCTGCACATTAAATCATAAAGATGAACATCATCAATGAAAGGTTTAGAAAATTGAGTCATATGAGATAGAGTAAAATTTATATAATACAAATATAAGTGTACAGACAGAATATATTATTTAATATGAAATGTTTATGTAATACATGTAGCATATGCTATTCAATTATCTTTACCTTAGCCATGTTTACAATACTAGACTTATTACTTCACCTTTCCATATCATATTGGTATAGCAACATACTTTCACCTTCATAATCAGTATCAATCAGTCAGTGAAAAAGACAAACCCCTTTTTGATTCGTTCAATGGCAAGAAGATTCCCAAATCACCCATGGGAGCCCATGACATCGTTTCTTTTGTTTAAGCTCTCTAATATGTGTTTCCAATAAAACATAAGATACGGTAATTTAAAGGGGCGCCAGAGTGGCTCAGTCGGTTAAGGGTCCGACTTTGGCTCAGGTCATGATCTCACAGTTGGTGGGTTTGAGCCCCGCATCGGGCTCTGTGCTGACTGCTCAGAGCCTGGAGCCTGCTTCAGGTTCTGTGTCTCCCTCTCTCTCTGCCCCTCCCCTGCTCATGCTCTGTCTCTCTCTGTCTCTCATTAATAAACATTAAAAACACTTAAAAAGATACAGTAGTTTAAATATTATAATTCTACACATTCAACATATGCTATGAAATTACTTCATTTCCTATATTAACAATGACATCTCTTTCCTACAAGATATTCCATTTTTGTTTCCACTATTTATCTTCAAATTAATCTTTGAAAACATAAAGAGGTGTGTTGAAAGAGGAAGCAAACCCAAATTTTCCAGCTCAAAAATCAGGATAAATGAAATATGGTATCACATTAGTTCTGTACATAGATATTGATGAAAGAAATGAGAGAAGAGATATATGAAGAAAAAATATGAGTAGTTGAATTGATTTGAAGTAGAAGACAATGAATTGGCTACATGTTATTTTGTTTATAATGACATACTTGCATATAGATGCATATATTTGTAATGCACAGGAAGTATACACACATACACCAATTAACATATGCAACTTTTCACAATCCTATAAAAGAATTTGGATGTTCACATATCATATTTTTATAAACATGGTAAGTTACATTATTTATGTCATGTTACTTTGTATTACGTTATTTCAAATAATTCATTGTACTTGTATTTACCGCTACAGTAAATTTAAGATGCATTATTTAAACAGTTAACTTAAATATATAATATGGGTAGATGCCTATTTATTGACATTTAGCGTACTAACCAACACTTAAAATACAAATTATAATCTATAATGTTTGAATACCCATTCCACAAATTGTCAGTATTAACCATTAGAGTAATAAATTTCAGGTCATATATGAGTGGTGTTTGTGATTATATATGTAAGTTTGAAAGAAAAGTTAGTTGTTTCTTTTGACTATGATTACAATAGAATAAGAAAATACAAGCATTAGGTACTAACAAAAAATTGAAGACTTAAAATATGATTAAACCTTTTAATTTATATTATCTCAAATTGAGCAATAAAAAAATTAGACTAACATGAAACATTCACATCTTTCAAAAATATTAGCCATGTGTACCCAAAGTCATAATGTGCATTTATGATGTAATACATTCGATGAGATAATTTACAGAATGTTAAGAGGAAGAAATAAGCAAGTACATTAGCAAGAACAGCTTTTTCAATGATATAATTGTTCTCTCAAAATTCTCGAGAACAGATTTCAAAACTACATATGCTGAGCATGTACTAGGAATGTGCTTGTGTGTGAGTTAGAAGGATGTAAAGAAAATAAAACCATGGACATTCCAGTGAAAAAAAAATTTACAGTACTCATATTTTTGAATTTGCTATACTTTAAAAGATTTTCTGATAATAAGAAATGATGCTTGTACTTTAATTTTTAAAACTTCTTTTAAAATCTAAAAGTACTAATATCCCATTATAATACTTTGGAAGCCGTGATGCCAGACAGCTGTTGGAATTTCCTAATAACTTATGTGGAGATAATTGGCTCTGAGATATGACAAAGACTGGATATAGTTTTTCAAAACCCATAATTATTTCGTATATGTTGGGAATACTAAAATTATAAATTGGGTTGTATGGCACAAATATGTGATATATACATTTTATCAATTAGCTAGGTTGTTCTTAGCCATAATTTGATTTGGTGATTTTCACACTGAAATTGTGAACTTCTGCATTTTATTCCAGAAGTAGCTATGATTTATTAGTGAAAAGTGGAAAATTAGAAAGACATTTGGGACATAATTGGGGCAATTATATATACCTAGCTATTGAGTCTCTCAGTGAGGTACGTAACTGAAATTCCTTTTTTTAGGGGAAGATGAAGTAAATCCTCAAATAGATAAAAATCAAGAGCCAATATATTTTTTTTAATTTTTTTTAACGTTTATTTATTTTTGAGACAGAGAGAGACAGAGCATGAACGGGGGAGGGGCAGAGAGAGAGGGAGACACAGATTCGGAAGCAGGCTCCAGGCTCTGAGCCATCAGCCCAGAGCCCGATGCGGGGCTTGAACTCACGGACCGGGAGATTGTGACCTGAGCTGAAGTCAGATGCTTAACCGACTGAGCCACCCAGGCGCCCTAGCCAATATATTTTTAATTAAATATAAATAATCAATATCACTGACTTGGTTTTTCATTTAAATGCATTTGAATATGAAAATATGCAATTTTTTAATCTTTAACATCAGCATTCTTTGACACCCAATGTCTTTGATTCACTATCAATGTCTTTGATTTGACACCCGATGTCTATGGTGCGCCATATTTGCCTTTATTCTTGGTTCCACACAATATCAAACCTATATTCCTGTCCATATTGGGGTTTAAGCCACACGCGTTGTCATATTCAGGAAAGATAACTGGCCTTTTGTCTTTTTTGTTGGAAATGCGTTAATTCTTTGGATAACCAGCAACCATTACACACACATCATCTTGAATGGAGACTCCACAGAATGAAAAGTTTTCACCAACTCAAGCCACCAGTCAACCTTAAAACACCGGTATAGTAATAGTGACAGAATGAGAAGAGACATGTCAGGAGAGAGAAAATAACAGAGAGAAAAATTAACAGCTAGAGTCACAAAGTGCCTGAGGCTTGAAATAAAGGAGAGAATGAGACAGACCAGATACTGCTAATAAGGGAGTGAAAGGACTCATTTCCTTCCAGCCACCCGCTTAGCTTCCAGTAGATTGTTGCCATGTGACAGAATCACACCTTAGCAACAGTCTCCTATTTGACATCTGTCTATCATGTGATCGTTTCAAAGATGTAAATTTCCCCATTGTTTCCTAATAAGGGAAATAGCTAAGGAAGAAAGAGTAAACAGGTTTTCCTTACCATTCTCATTGAATATCATTCCCTACACATTCTAACTAATCCCCTTCTATAAAATAATCCACTAGACATCATAAAGGAAAAACTATTATAACATCCCTAAGATCCTGTAATCCAAAAAAATTAAAAACTCAGCCAAAGAAACCCAAGGAGTGTTCAGTGAGCTAATATATCTGAAAACCTCTATCAGTAGAACAGTATGAATTTCAAAAATAAATTCTGTAATAAATAGAAAATTTGAACAAAATGATAACCCTGTAATATAATTTAAAATTTCTGAAGAATCTCCCTGCAAACAGTTCTCTGGTAATAGGATTAAGTTAAAGTTATTTTAATTTAAAAAATCCTAATCAATAGAAGATTTTAAACAGAGAAGAGTTAAAGAACTTTATAATTTATGCTCCATTATTGTTTTAACATCATGTGAAACTTGAAAAAGGGACTAAGAAGTATTCTTGCAGAAATCCTAATTAAAATAATAGAAAGTCAAGTGTTTTTTTAAAAACATAATATAAAAAGGTATTTAATAGGTATAATGGGATTATTTCAGTGGAAATGAACAAACCCAAGTCAATTGGCTTAAGCAAAATTGGATAATAATTGAGAAATTGAGCTCTAAACTTAGTTCTATTTCTGAAAGCAAAGTGTTCAAAAATGCCTTTAAAATCTGCCTTTTGCCAGCTTTTTGTTCTGTTTGCTTTATGTTGGTTTTCTATTCAGGCTTTTTTTTCCCCCATGTGGTGACAATGATGGCTGATATCAGTCTGAGAATTATTTTCTGTTAAGTGAATCACTCCAGTGAACATAGTACATCTCAATAAATTCTATAGGATAGGGAATAACTGGCCTGACCTAGTAATATGATGCAATCTCAACCAATCACTGTAGCCAGCAGAATGCAGAACTTTTTAAGGCTAGTCATGGATAACAACATCCTTATTTCTAGAAACAGGACTTGAGGTTTGGAGTATATTTAAATTTCATGGATTTAAAGTAAGTCAAGAATTACTTCCCAAGACAAATTTAGAATTCTGTTACCAGAAGGTAGATGAGATAAATAGTCGGTACTTTTCATGGTATTCTTCTAAGGGGTTCTCTTGAGAATCATGTAATTTAGTTTTGCAGACAACTGGAATCATTGTGACAACTTTCATGACTCAGGGCACATCTAAATTCTTAATGGTCAATCTTCAGCAGTTCCATTGGTAATATCAGCTCCTAATACTTCTATTAAAGATCTTTTTCCTTGAAATACCCATTTCCATAATCTTTATTCCTGACTGAACAAATGATGACCTGACTAACATAATAGGCAAAAATAAGAGATACCATGTGTTTATATATATATATTTATATACACACAATGTTATTATGTACATTTATATCTATATACATTGTTATCCACCCAGACTATCCAACTGAAAAACTTTTAAAAGTTGTGATTACTATAAATAAATGACACACATACCTTTCAAAATCAACCAGCTGAAATCCTAATACCAAAACAAAGCTACCATAATATAAATGTCCATGAATATACCTTATGCAAAGTTGATCATGTTACTTCTGGACTTAAAGCCTATGAATGACTCATCATTCTTGTCATTAACACTGAAATACTTAATTTGACCTACGATGGATGGAATAATGTATTTTCTATCTTTTTCTCCAAGTGAGCTATTTCTTTGTCCAGTATTTTCACTCCCTCCCAGATAGCAACTCTCTGGGTCTAGAAGGATGTCGATCCTGTTCATGACTCTATTCAGCCAAGGTCTGGAACATCACAAGAATTCAGTAAATGTTTGTCGAATTATTGATGAAACAAGCATGGATCCTTACACAATGAAAAACTAAAATCTTGTACAGAAACATGTGTTTCTTTTGTATACAAAATTAAATATTGTAAAAAAATGCAATACTACTGAATTATTTTACACATTGAATTCAAATATAATCAGAATTTTAATAGATGTTTTAATCTGGCAACAAGATGGATTAATATTCAAGGTCTTCCTGACTAATAGACAAATTTAAGAGGTGTCCACTAGAAGAGGGGAAAACTAAAAAGATATATATTATATGCATGAATACATATTAATAAAAATGGAAAAATGTAATAACTTATCCTGCCTGTTATTCAAATGTATGAGGGACTTATGCTACTTAAACCAATGAGGTTCTTCTGTAAGAATAATCAAGAGTACAAGAAATGAGAAACAAATTCAAGAAATACACTTTTGTACAAATGATTGAATTTTAATCTGAGGTTATTTGGTTGCAAAGAAAATAATCTACAATGTCAACGTAAGTGAAAAAGTGGAGTTTGTTGGAACGACAAAATTATACCTCTCAGCAAACACTGCCTACCCTCCTCTCAACAAATATACTGGAAATCTACCAGGGGCCATAGCAGCTATCTTCCCTGATTTACTTTTTCTCCTTGAGATCTATCACAACTTATTTTAGACATTTATTTTATTATTTAATTTCTCTCCCTGTAGGTCAAACTTTTCATGTGGAAGGTGGTTTCTCAAGCTCTGTGTTTTTTACCTGGTTTTCTCTATGGTAGCCAACACTAAATATGTTGGCTACAGTCTCTAAGAGCCAGTTCCAACGTTTTAACAGTGAGAACTGATTGACATATGCCCAGTACTGGGCCCCATATGCACTTCCCTCTCATCAATCAAAGACAACTACATCTCTGAGAATTAAGTAATCAAGAGAGAGTGCCAACTTACAAAAAGTGATTGGAATTCTTAGTGTACTAAAATCTACAATAAAGAGCAAAAATTATTAATGACTGGGGCTGAAAGAATTACTTAAATCCACTTAGAAAGAAAGTATGAGCTTCTGGTCTAATACTTCAAGGGTGAATAAACGTCAGTTGGATTAAAGAAGTAAAGCTAAAAGAAGGCTAGAAAAAATATGATTATTTCGATCTTTCTTAGAATTAACAAGATCTTTCTAAACACCAAAATAAGACACCAAGGAGATATGGCTACCTAAAAATTGTGTTCTCTATTTCACAAAACAACATAACTGATAATGAAAGCACAGTGATGCTTTCATAAACTTTTAGGGAAAAAAAAAAGATTCACAAATTATGTGGCACACACAAAGACAGTGTTCATACTATTAGACTGCACTGCCAAATCAATAAGGAGAAGTTTGAGGCAGATGAGGGGAAAACATGAATAGCACGTTAAAAAGGCACAAAAGAACATGGATGACATGTATTTTTTTAATCTTATTTATTTTGAAGGAGAGGGAGCGTGAGGGAGGGAGGGGCAGAGAGAGAGGAAGAGAGAGAATCCCAAGCAGGTTCTACACTGTATGTATAGAACCTGGCATGGAACTTGATCTCACCAACTGTGAGATCATGATCTGAGGCGAAGCCAAGAGTCAGATGCTTAACTGGCTGAGCCAGCCTGGGCACCCCAATAGATGACATATATTATAAACAATGTTTCTTCTTACTGTTAATCTGAAACAAGTAGGTTTATCAGATACTGAGATGTTAGTATCAATATTATCAAGCATAAACAAAAACAACTCCAATAAAAATATAATAATAATTTCTGGTTTTGAACAATTATAACAACTAAGAAATGTGCTGTTGTTGAAACTTGTAATTGATATACTTTAAGAGACATAGGAATTTATTTAGAAATCCGTAGAAACTATACAATGTTAATAGTATAATTTAATTCTAAAAACATGATAAATGCAAGTGAAGTGAACAAATTTATGAGTACAAGGAAAGATAATTCTCACAACATTATTTATAATATTAAAACAGGGAACAATGCCAAAATAGGGATTAGCGAAGCTGTCACACATCCATACAATGGAATGAGATTATATATATATATATATATATATGAAACATCTAATCAGTTTAAAAAGCCAAGAGTACCTAAATAAGTATAAATGTTTAACATGAAATAATAATATAGAGTAAGACTTAAATTTGGGAAGATACATTGAAATGTCAACAGTTTGACCTATTGAGCATCAGTGACTTTTATTTTCTGTTATTTTCTTTATTTCTTTGTTTTTCAATAAATACCTTCAGTACAGTTGTATTAAAAAGCATCACAAAAATTTAAGAGTATGAAGATCCTATGGCATTCGATAGTCATATGTTTGAATTTCATTTTTCCAACTCATCATAAAGAGAACCTTGAGAGAGTCAC
Organism: Neofelis nebulosa; assembly: GCF_028018385.1. NCBI lineage: Eukaryota > Metazoa > Chordata > Mammalia > Carnivora > Felidae > Neofelis > Neofelis nebulosa. The sequence continues at coordinate 16,606,722 of NC_080782.1, read as the reverse complement.
TTGATGCTTTAATGCTTTTATTTTACTGTAAAATTATATTTATGCCTACTCCTATGTTTTGGGTGAATTATTCTGTGGATTCGATTAAATAATATGCTGATTACAATGCTTATAATATAGAAAGTGTTTAACACTTGATATCACTAATGTAATATATACATTACTTAAAAATAAACTTCAAAAGATGGTGCAGATAAATTTGTGTATCAAAAAACATCCCACATTATGTAATTGGTGCAAAATAATGCTGACCATTGATATGTTTTAAAAACAATGAAGGTGAGATTTGAGTGAAGACTTGAAGGAGGTGAGGGATAAATTTTGGAAATATCTTGGGTAACAGAAGCCAAGGTAGAGAACAGAATATTATTAACCTGTGATAGGAGTTCAGAGCTAACAAGTCTGAGAGAAAGAAACTTAGATCGAGAGGTCATGGAGCTACCGATTCCTTTTGACAATTGTAGGTAAAAACCGCTTTTACTCTGAATGAAATGGGAAAACAGTTAGGGCTGAATAGAAGAGTAACCTAGTCAATGTGTAAATTAAAAGCATTAACATGATTTTTGATGAGTACCCTTGAAGGGTGGCTTTGATGGGAACGGGGAGACCAGGTAAGCAGCTATTGCCATAATTCAAGTTAGGTTTGATCGTGGTTTGGACCACTGTGGGATAATGGCCATGAAAAGAAGTGAGGAGGGATTGGATCAAACAGAGTAGTATTTGTGAAGCTGAGTTTACAGGAAGAGAGAATGATCAACAGTGTCAAAATACACACCTCTGAGAACGTCTTTGCCTTTCTCAGTAGAGAACACTGATGGCTTCACCAAATATAGTTTCAGTGGAGTAAAGGAAGAGAATGGGCACTGGGAGTGCACTGTAGAGAGATGGGGAAAAGCAGAGTTGCAAAGATATAAAGTACTCTTAGAATAATTTTAGCTGTAATCGGAAAATTATAAGCTGGAAGAAAGAGGTGGGCCAAAAGAGATTTTTTTTTTTAGGATTGAATAAATAACAGCATGATAAAAATGATGCAGTAGGGACAAGAAATTGATGGCACTTGAGATAGAGTACAGAATTGCTAGAGTGATGTTTTTGAGCAGTAAGAGACAGGTCCCCTGCTTAGAATTGTGTTATGCATAGTGCATAGACGTACTGAATCTGGGGACAAATGGGAGTGGTAGTCTAGCTCAAGCTTACCAGCATTTGGATCCTAGCAAAGGGCTGAGTCCTTCAGAAGAAAAGCTTTTTTTTTTTTTTGCCAAAAATATTTTATAGAGATGAAGACCCTGGCAAGAGGGCTTTGGCAACAATACGCAAGTGGAGTGGAGGAATTGCCCTTTGACCTACTAGCAGGCGTGAAGGCAGAGTATGCAGTATAGTTTTATACATGTTAACAGGTACGTTGATGTAAGGACAGGTGATTGGACTTCATTTCTTGGAGAATTCACAGGCAAGGTTGTCAGCTAAATGTGAGTATGAAGGGAGAGATGGGTATTTGAAGACCCTGAAAAAGGTACAGAAGACTCACTTAAGAGAGGGGGAGAGAAAGGAAAAGAAGAATAAAGTTCCTTACTGTTGAGAGAATATAGACAGAAAATGTAAAATAAGATCAGGCATCATGGTCATGTGTTTTTCTCCAGTTATGCCAGTGCTCAGATTCAGGACTGGATTAGTAAAGAGTTACTTAACTAGGGTTAGGGAAGAAGCAAGTTGTATGACAAAATAAAGAAAGATGATATAGTTGAGGGAGTCATTAAAACAACTGACCGTGGGATTTCAGCTTGGTTCTGATGTAAGAGGAAAATAGAAGGTTGATGAGGGAAGGTGAAAATATTGTAGGATCAATAAATATACATCCCCGTGGCATGATGGCTTATCAGAGTGGGTTTGCCGGAGGCAGTGAGTACAAGCAAGAAGTCAGGAAGTCGAACTGACAGAGTGTGATGCATGAAATTGAGATCACGGAGGAGGTGTTATTACAGGTAATGACGAGGTCTGGGTCACGACTGGAACTGAGTGGCTTGGGAGTATGCAAGACAAGTTTACAGGACTTTGAGGAACTGAGAAGCCAAAGTCTGGATAGGATTTCTGTCCATTCTGAGAATTGAGCTCATCAAAAATTCTGATGGGCAGAGTGATATTGACGTGGGAGCTAAGGCCATCAAGAATTGGGGGAGACCGGGGTCTCAGTAGATGATACATTAATGAGAGATCCAGAAGGATAATATAACATGGGATCAAATTGTCTCTGTAAGGTAGAGTAGACTAGAAAAAGCAATGGGGGGACAAGTAACATACAAGCCCCACCTTACTCGCAGGGTTGTAAGAGAATTACAAAAGAACAAAAATTCTCTACCACTTGGGAACCCTATGGGGGCAGTTCAACAGTGTCCTCAAGAGAGACCCAAGCATTCGTTAGAGCAAATTTGTAAAGAACGCTTTCAGTGGGAAGGTGGAAGAAAGAGAGAGTTTTACTTCGTAAAGGCATAGCTCACTTGAGCAACCTCTAGGGAATTGAGAAAAGATGAAGTGTACATGAGAGTTCTAATATCTCCTTCAATTAAGTGTTTTATTTCTGAAATAACCCTTTTAGTTTTAATGTTTTAAAAAATGTATTGTCTTTTAAATGTCAATACACACAAAAATGAATAGAGTAAGTGAGCTTTCTCAGAAAACCTGAGCAGAGTAACGATGCCTGTGATCTATGATAATGTGGACTAGTCACAACGTACAATTCAACCTTGGTATCCTGCAAGGCCCCTTGAATCTTTCTCATCAGCCTTTTATCATCTTTTCCTTTTCATTTGGTGGGAAAAAATCATTATTGTCTGCTTCCTGCTGCTGTTCTGTTGCCACTGGTGCCGATACACTCTGTGTTGTAAAGAGGTTGGAAAACGGTAGTGCTGGGCTGGCTTTTGCAAAGAAATAGGCATTGGGGAATGATAATGTCTTCTTTGGATTGATTTCTAACACTAGAAAGTTCTTGGTCTAGTATTTCCGTACAAGTTTTAATGCTTCTTGATTAGCATGTTTTACATTTACTTCTTTGATTTTATCACCTTGACATGTATCTTTTTACCAGTTTTAGTGTATTTTGCTACGAGCCCCATGTAACACAGCCATTCAACAACATCGTTGGTATATAGGGATAGTAAATTCAGTGGTCTCTGGATTCTGTCACTCATCTACCTCTGACACAGTCAATCAGTTTAAAGAACCGTTATCTCATGAAATCGTAATGTGACAAAGGTTTGTAATTATATTCATGAAGGTTGTTAAAATATTTTACAGGAAAGAAAATTGACCAGTTGTTATTGGGCAACAGAGCAAGAGCTCTTTAGAGATAATAGGGAGACAATGAAAATATGTAGATGTTTATTATATGGAAATGACTCTAAAAGAGTAGAAGATAGTTAAACATCAAAAGGGGGTGCCAACAGATGCCAGGTTATTGGCATCTTTTTTTTTCTTTGTATATATTTGTTTCTAAAATTGAAATATATTTCACCTATGGCATTGTATAAATTTAAGGCATATAATGTCAATTTGATTAATTTATATGTTGTAATATGACTGCCTTTGTAGTGATAATTATCACCTCCACCATGTTACATAATTATCCTTTCTTTTTAGTAGTTGGAATAGTTGAATTGTACCCTCTTCACAAGTTTAATTATTGTAATACACTTGTCTATATTCTATACTCCACTGTGCATTAGATCACTAAGGCTTTTATTGTTCATTGCAAGTTTGTACCTTTAGGGTCTGTTTTGTCCCTCAACTTCCATCCCCTGGTTTACTCTCTGTTTTTATGAGTTGGGCTTTTTTAGATTCCACATATCATACAGTACTTGTCTTTCTTTTTCTGATTTATCTCACTTAGAGTGATGTATCCAAGGTCCATCTGTATTGTCAAATGGCAGGATGTTTTTCTGTCTCATGGCGAAATAATATTCCATTAGATGGATGGATAGATAGATAGATAGATAGAGAGATAGATAGATAGATAGATAGATAGATAGATAGATAGATAGATCTTCTTTATGCATTTATCTACTGATGGACACTTAGGTTGTTTCCTTATTTCCTTATCTTGGCCATTGTGAATAATGCTACAATAAACATAGGATCATAGGATCTCTCTTTGGTATCCTGTTTTCATTTCCTTTGGGTATGTATGTGGAAGTGGAATTGCTGAATTCTATGGTAGATCTATTTGTAACCTTTTGAGAAAACTCCAAATAGTTTTCCATAGTAATTGAACCAATTGACCTTCCACCAACTGTGTACAGTGTTTCCTTTTTTATCCACATCCTCACCAGTACCCGTTACCTCTTTTCTTCCTGATCAGAACCATTCTAACAGGTGTGAGGTGCTTTTTCATTTTGGTTTTGATTTGCATTTTTTTAATGATTAGTAATATTGATCATCTTTTCACATACCTATTGGCCGTTTGGATGTCTTCTTCGGGAAAATGTCTATTTGGTTCCTCTGCCCATGTTTTAATGGAATTATTATTATTTTTTGTTATTGAGTTGTCTGAGAGATTTAGATAGATATTTGGGTATTAATCCCTTATCCCATATATGGTTTATGAAACTTTTCTCCCATTATGTAGCTTGTGTTTTTATTCGAATTGTTTCCTTTGCTGTGCAGAAGTTCTTGAGTTTAATGTATTTGCATCTTTTCATGTCAACGATAGCAATGTGCTTTGCTCTTATTTGTGTTAAATAATAATTAAAATTAAAATGTGAAAATTAAAATTAAAATAATAATCTAAAGTTAAAATGGGAATATTAACAGCCAAAGGATAGGACATTAAATAAGGAAGAGTAATACTAGAACATTTAGACATCACCCTTACCTCATGGCAAACTTCTGTTGTTCTCTTAGTAAATCATACTAACTATAGATAATTACTCAAGCCAGAAATTTTTCCTCCTTCTTTCTCTTCCCTTGTCATTTCCATCCATTCTAGCACCTTATTATATAATCATTGATTTATTTATTTATGCATTCATTAAGTAAGTAAATAAGCAAGTATGCTAGCCAATGTTCTTGGTATAGTGGTGAAAAAGACCTTGCATGCAACTAAATGCCAGTTTTATCTCCTAGACAATTCTACAGCCTTTCCACCTCTTTCTATCCTGATGCCACAGCCAAGCCACTGAGTTTTCTCAGCCGAGCAACTGTCATAATCCCTTGGTAGCTGGTTGGCCTACAACTCTTGCCACTTCCCTTTTTGTAGCCAGATCCTAAATGTTTAATTTCTAAATCCTTAGTTTAGCTTCCAGAACTTCTAAAATCTAGGTGAGCTATTACATTTCCCTCCTTTGAGAAGAGGAGTCTTCTCAAACTTATATGGAAAAAATACAGTTTTTATCATACATAGACCTAATTTTTATGAGTACCATTTTATTTTTTAAGTAGAGGTAGCAATTTTTGCTATTTTTTTAATGTCTATTTTTTTTTTTAAATTTTTGAGAAAGAGACAGAGCACAGGTGGGGGAGTGCAGAGAGAGAGGGACATACAGTATCCGAAGCAGGCTCCGGGCTCTGAGCTGTTGGCACAGAGCCCAACACAGGGCTCAAACTCACGGACAGTGAGATCATGACTTGAGCTGAAGTCAGACACTCAACTGCCTGACCCACTCAGGTGCCCCATTTATGCTATTTATAAGTTTATTTATTTATTTTGAGGAGACAGAGACAGCATGAGTGGGGGTGGGGTAGAAGGAGAGGGAGAGAGAGAATCCCAAGCAGGCTCTGTGCTGCCAGCCCAGAACCCAACATGGGGCTCAAACTCATGAAAACGTAAGATCATGACCTGAACTGAAAAGCAAGAGTTGGATCCTTAACAAACCGAACCACCCAGGTGCCCCCTATTTTTGCTATTATTGACCTTTAAGAATCATAGTAGATTATAAATACTGATATGTTGAATGAAAGTTGGCTCTGGAATCAGAGATAGAAAAGGTTGGTTACCAGTAAATTGTGCACAGTAGCCAGATTGACTTACGTAGCCACTGAATCAAATAATCTTTAGTTCAAATAATTTCATTTGTATGTATTTTGACGAACAACACCCATGTTTTTTAAGACTTTTGAGTCATAGGACTTTGCCAGGCTATCTTTAATTCTGCCATCATCCATTTCATACTCTCCTTCTCTTTTTCTTGCACAAAGACAAAATTACCTTTATTCACCAACCATAATTTCAGAATATTTATTAAGATATTTACTGATCATTTTACGAGAGCTAGGAAAGTAGAACACATTTGTCTGCCCAATTTACTGTTAAGATGTTAGATCTGCTAAAATAACAAGCCTGTTTTGTGATCTCTCTATGAGGACAGGCATGATGAAAAGGCCAAGCAAAGATGTGCCATTCCCTAAAAGACTAAAAGTCCATGTCCCACATAAGGAAAATAATCCTATTGAGATTAGAGTCACTTATGATGCATTTCTTCTTGTAGTGAAAAGACAACTTGTAACAACCAGATTGCCTGTGAATAGCTAGGACTAGGAAAAGGTAAAATGTGGCTGTTATTCATATTCTCCACTGAGAGCTTAATGCAAAAATAATTTCAGTGACTGGAGGAACAATGAAATTCTGAAATGTACTGTAATTATTAATCTTTATTCTGTATTTATTTAAACTAGGTAAAATTTATGTGTTGGCCATAAACATTATCTGAAATGTAAACTTATGATAGCTGATACATAATTTATATAGCAACAGAGAACTCAAATTCAAATAGCACAGCAAGTCTGCAAGATTTTATTGATTTTCTGATAAAGAACGTCCCAATCTCATATAACAAAATCATGCACTGAACACTGTATTCTTGTGTTATAAGTCATAGCCTGATAAATCAGTTTACTTTCAGTAATTACCTGGAAATGATCTCCCTAGCCCTGACGTTCATTAGTCAGTGGAAATGAAAATGGCAGAGAAACCAATAGCGTCTAATTTGGAAAGTATTTAAATGCTTATAGATTTCTAAGCATGATTAGAAATTGGGAAACCTGCTTCCCCTTCCAGACGATCAATACAGACACATATTAGAAACCAGAAAGTCGGACTTCTCAAGGGCAATGATTTAATACCCCTGCAAATGTGAATGAACCACTGCTTTCCTATGTCTTTATTAGCAGATGTGGAACCTCAATTACAGATTTAAAATTAGAAGTGCATAATAAAATCATAAATCTACCGATCTGCATAGTTTGTCACCTTAATTAACAATTGATATTTTAAATTACTCTTTCACGCTTTAATTCCTCGAGTACATTGTATTCTGCGTTTTATTGATTGTGGAGAGTAGTGAGGACTGTATTTGAAATTACGTTAATGCAAAGTTCGAATTAAAATATGATTGGAGACATTAAAAATCTTAACATAGTTTCTCAGAAAAATAATTACAATTAGAATACCAATGTATGTTTACTCAGACTGCATAAACAGAACAATATCCATAATGTGGCATGTTGGCCAGAAGGACAAATTGACATTTTATTAAAATAAGTTTAAAGAAAGAGGCTTTCACAACATCTCATTCAACTATAAGAGTTTATAAAACTATTTCTAAAAATCATACTCAATAAATATTATCTATTGCTTTATACATATTTAAGACAGGTATAAACATAAAATTTTAAAACTATAACTTGGAAAATATCATTTGCTTTTTAAAATTTCAGTTTAACAACAGAGGTCTGTGATGATACAATAGTCTGGAATAAAATATATTTGTGTTCTTACCCATATTTGCAGCTTTCTACAAAGAAAAGAAAAAGGAACAAAAGACTTACTTTTTGGTAGTGGTGGTTTGCAAATGACATTCTTTTTTTTTCAACTTTTTTTTTTTTTTTTTGGGACAGAGAGAGACAGAGCATGAACGGGGGAGGGGCAGAGAGAGAGGGAGACACAGAATCGGAAACAGGCTCCAGGCTCCGAGCCATCAGCCCAGAGCCCGACGCGGGGCTCGAACTCACGGACCGCGAGATCGTGACCTGGCTGAAGTCGGACGCTTAACCGACTGCGCCACCCAGGCGCCCCTGCAAATGACATTCTTGATGTTGATGATCCTGTTATAGGATCAGCAGCTGTTACGACTTCCTACTGAATTCTTAACTGCAATCGCGTCCCATCTCCAAAATGTACTAATCGCCCCTTCTTTGTTTTATCTTCAGTCTTCCCTGCACTGATTCTCCCCTTTATACCCCAAAGCATCCTCAACTCATTCCTGTAAAATGCGGTACCACATACACGTTGCCTGGGCGAGCTCACACCATCATAGCATTCACACACTTTGGAAAACGTAGTCACGCTCAGTGCCTCTCCTCCTTCTGGTCTATTCTCTCATCGCCATGTGAGCATCCAGGACTGCCCTGTTCTGTACCCCTCCCCTGGCACTGCTCCCAAAAGTTCACCAGTACCCAACTAACTGGCAAATTTAGTGTCTTCTCACCCCTTCTTATCTTACTCATACTCTCTGTAGTATTTGACGCCTGGCTTTTGTCTCTGAGTTTTACCAACTTTAACTCTTTGTCTCTCTTTTGTCTTCATTCTCCTTACAGGGTTTACTTGTTTATCCTACAATTCAAGATCATGATTTTCCAAGGTTTTCTTTTCAGCACTCTTCCTATCTCCGCCTTCTTACTCTCCATTGTCATTCTCAGTCACTCATCCCATTTCATCATCACACCAATGTTGACATTCTTCAGGTAGGTCTCCTCTCGCCTGGGAAAGAACAATCTCGTTGCCGTCTCTCAGAATTTGGTACGTGGATGCGTCACACCTTCCACTGCAAGATATCCTTATTGTCATCATCCTCATACACGTCTGCTCTTTGAATGACTGAGTTTACATTATGTCTTTTTCATCTGTTTTGCTTTTCCATTCTATTTGTGTTTATATTTATTTGTGGTTCCATGCATTTACCTTTACATTTATTTACAATGAGCTCCTTTACATCCTTAATGATCACTCTAAAAACATAAAGCAAGAAGACAGAGAAGGATAGTTTGGTATAAATCCTCAAGGTACAGAGCCTCACTATTTCAAAGGAACGTGATCATCTAGTTCTATTGTGTTGTGCTCACTTGCACTAACATATACTGTACCCAATCACATTCATTTCCTTATTTGCACACAACGACCACACGTTTGCAAATACATTTAACGTGTACTCCTAAGATGGACTCACTATGGCCAACTCATTTATACTCACGTGCAAATGTGACTCTGTTCCTTTTGCCTTTGGTTTGTCAGTATCTTCTTGGTCTACTTCTGAGTGTTTTTCCTTATAAATTTGAGGTTCTTCTCTTCCAGGGTCATTAGTTAGGATGCCTCTATGTAAATTAAGGCAAAACATAACTTGAACTGTATTAAACAGGTCAGAGAAGTTACTGATTTTCATGCATCCAAAATCCTCAGGAAAAGGACATGGTCTATTTCACTCGTTTTTGTTCTCCACTTGTTAGTGTGCCCTTTGAATGGATCTCATTATGTAACTGGGTAATAGTGACTGTCTCAGGGCTCTACATTTAGTCAAACTAACCTGAAGAGAGAGAACTTCTATCATAGAAAAACCAATCAAATCTGATGTCTGATGTGATCAAATAGATAACATTCCTCACTATTACTGTTCTAACTCACTTTCAAAGTTCAAATCTTATATCTTTGGTTATGTCTTCTGGGCCTTGTCAGTTTGACTCTTTCTTTATACTCTCATTATTTTACTAATCCCAGTCTGATATCCAGAAAGTCTAAGTTCATATAGAATCGTATAACAAAAGCAAACAAAGAAAAATAACATTAAATGAATATTGCCAACGACAGAGAAAACAGTGTCCAAGATGTGAATGAACCTTCTTCAATCTTTAAATTCCTGGCTATTTTTAATATGTTTTGTAATGGAAAAATCGAATTTTGTAATTGAAAAATCTCAAGTAATTAAATTAAACTTTTGTTTTATTTTGCTATACAGTGTTTTCTATAGTATAATATCGTGCCCTGGAAAGGAGCCATTTCTTTGTGTTCACTAAAGTACAAGACCAGATCAGGATGCAATTCAATCATGGGCACATTTTCTGGAAAAAAGCCAATACTGTAGAAAATATTTAAACATGTTACACCAGGGCATTTTTAACTGTGTTATATTTAAAACACTGTACTCACCCCAGTAGTTTTGCTTTGGAGGTTGTGACTCTATGGTAAGATGATCTTAGAAATGCAAAATAGAACATCTTTAGGTTTCAAAATAGAGTTTTGAGTGGAAACCATGAAATAGTAGTCTTAGAAACAATTGATATGGGGCCGCTTGGGTGGTTCAGTCAGTTAAGCATCGGACTTCAGCTCAGGTCATGATCTAATCTCAGGTCATGATCTAATGGTCCATGAGTTTGAGCCCCGTGTTGGACTCTGTGCTGACAGCTCAGAGCCTAGAGCCTGCTTCGGATTCTGCATCTCCCTCTCTCTGCCCCTACGTCTCTCTCTTTCTCTCTCTCTCTCTCTCTCTCTCTCTCTTAAAAATAAACATAACAAAAAATTAAAACACAATTGATATTGAATCATAATATGTAGTTCAAATCTTGACTTTTATTTGGACAAGTTGTTTCCCTACTTCTGTCTCAGTTTCCACATCTGTGCAACATGGGATTATAATAGTATATACTGCATAGGGTTATTTTAATGATTAACTAATGCAAACAAAACCCTTACTCTGTTCACACGTAGTGAACATTCACAAAAACTATGATGATGATGATGATGATGATGATGATGGTGATTGTATCCACTCTGGAGAAATACTCTAAAAGCCATAATTAATTGTTTTGCAAATGCTGAATTTTACTGAGAAAAGACTTTTCTTTGAATTGCAAAAGTCAGGATTTAAATCTTGAAAATGAAATTTGGAAGACTGAGCCAAAAAAAAAATATACGTAGAAAGGAATAATTATACACTGTGGTTAATAGTTCTTCCTCTTGGCTGAAAATAAACAAGATTTTATCCAGTAAGCAGGAAGGAGAGGTTTGTAAAGCATGAGGAAAATGTAAGGGTAAGAGAAGAAGCATGAAAATAAGTTTTTACCTTATTCCTTTTCAAAGACAAACCATTAGAGCGATAGCTATAAACAGGTCTGGGGAATCCTAGAGCATACTTGTACTTTCCTCCTGGGGCATAGCCTCAGAAGATTAGAGCTTCCCAGAGGTCCTCGCCACCCAATATACTACTGAACTTTCATGGCAATTTGATTTTAGGATATCTGTAGCTGAAGAAGATATCTGGGATAGATATGGAGAAATTTGAAGATATAAGCAAATCTTAGCTTGACAAGAAGTAAGGGATTTCCAGATAACCAAGATAATGTACAGAAGGCTGACTGGGCCATAAACAGGGCGATAAGAATATAGCATTCATGAATCTTACAACAGGATTCTGTAGCAAGACATGTCACACGTTATGAGTAGATACATGACAAGGACATGGCTGTCAGACACCCCAAACTGAGCCTGACAGCAAGATTCAGCAGGAACCAGGGAGAGCAGTTGGTGGTCATGCCGATCTCCTAGAGTCCTTTAGGAATACTGAAATTCCCAAGACATGCATTTCATCCCAGAGAAAATGGGAATACAGACTCCTAAAATTTTGTTTTAAATTGGCTATGATTGACAGCTTAAAGAGATACATTTTACACTCACTCTCAGTGGCAGTAGGAATTTGTGTATTCAGTTAAGTTCTTTAACATAAACAAAAAGAAAGTGAAACACCAAAATTTGGTAAACCTGTTTGGGATTTAATGTGTGATTGTATTAGTTTTATATTACATTGTTTTAAAAAATCTACCACCATATGCAATACATGTGCACTAACATTTTCTCATATTCACTGCAGATTCTATGAGGTAAGAAATAAAGTTATACATACAGTGCATTAGAATTTTGCATAGGGTTTTTTTTTTAATTTATTTTTTATTTTTTTTAAATTTTTTTTTCAACGTTTTTTATTTATTTTTGGGACAGAGAGAGACAGAGCATGAACGGGGGAGGGGCAGAGAGAGAGGGAGACACAGAATCGGAAACAGGCTCCAGGCTCCGAGCCATCAGCCCAGAGCCTGACGCGGGGCTCGAACTCACGGACCGCGAGATCGTGACCTGGCTGAAGTCGGACGCTTAACCGACTGCACCACCCAGGCGCCCCTTGCATAGGGTTATTTTGATGATTAATTAATGCAAACAAAATTCTTGCACAGTGACACATAGTAAGCATTCACAAAAATGGTGATGATGATGATGATGGTGGTGGTGATTATATTCATTCTTGGAAATACTCTAAAAGCCAGGGTTACTTGGTTTGCAAATGTTCAATTGCATTGAGAGAAACAAACAAACAAACAAAAAAAGACTTTCTTTGGAATTGCAAAAGCTTGGATTCAAATCTTGAGAATGAAATTTAAAGGACTAAGTGAGCATAAAGGTATGCATAGAATGAATAATTATGTATTATATTTAATAGCCTACCACAATCCTATCTCTCTTTTCCGTGCCTAATAAGACTTTCAGTCACCGATGTTTAACGTATCAAACATAGAGTGTCTTTGTATTTTAGAAAGAAATCTGATTACAAAGTTAGCAAGGTGCCTCATTATGTCTTAGCTTTAGTTTTATGTTTTGGTCCACATGCAGTCAAGGTCAGTATTCTGGCAATGAACACAGTGGCTCATTTTAAAGGACTAGGGACCTGGACAATGGAAGAATATTGAGGTTGTTTCATCCTCCCTTCTGAGACATTAAGTGAAGGAGAGAATACAGTCAAAAGATACTTAACTAAAAGTCTCAAAATATTTAACGACTCAAAAGTACCCGACAATCACTGATGTTGATAATTCTCAGAGCTCAGTTCAATAATATGTCTTGGAACTAGTTTCTACTAGTTCCTACATGTTTCCCATCAATCACCTCTGAATGGCAAATGGCTTGTGTCTATTTCAGGGCTGTCATGTCAACCTCCTCCATGACCAAACTGTTGACACCAAGAGTAAATGAGAATGTCCATCCTCTCTATAGATGCATCCTCAGAACTCATCCATACATGTATGATCAATGCATAAAGGCAGAAAGCTTAAGACAAGGCATCAGTTCAGTCCCTGTATTAAATAAAGGAAAAGATGAGGCCATGTCATGGTGGAGGAATGGATAACTCTGTCCACTGAGAAAGGTAGTCAGATTTTGTGTTCTTCCTCCCCCAAGTAACAATAAAAATTAAACCAAAGTTGTAGCTACTGAAAAGCCTGTAGTGCAGAACGACTGCTCAAAAGGGGAAATCCCTGGCTTGAGCAAATTTATCCCATGGATCAACTAGATTCCTTATTATTTTTTTTTCAGAAGCATTTGTCAATCATCTTCCAGTAATTGTGGCTGGCCTTAAAAAACATGTACTAATGTCGCAAGGTTCCTGTTATCAAGTGCTTTGTTTATTTGTTTGAGTATTATTGCAGGTGTATGCTCAAATGTACACACTTATTTTTAGGAAATTGAATTTTCTGAAATAAATCAATGGTAAGGAATTAAGTAGAGTCCTCCAAATGTTATGCCCCCTCCCCCCCACACACACATGAACACACATTTATGTGATTATAGACATCATTCTCAAAGTAAAAAAAAAAAATCACCACAGTTTACCTTTTTTTTTTTGTAAATATCATACATAATAGAGAACATTACTTATATTAATATTTTGGGGAGAAGTACAGTATAATGTTTTTTAATAATCCTGAAAGCAAGCTATGAGTATTTAATTTTTTCTTCTCCAAAATATCACAAAGAATTTTTTTGTACAAATCAAGATTAAATATTTCCAAAAATATATTATCCTTGAAATAGAAGCTTAGTTGGATGTAAAATAATAGTCATGCCACTCATTCAGATTTCAAATATTCATTCAGCTTCTGAAATGAATTTATAACCTTTTATAAAATAATAATAGAAACCACAATTTATTAAGCACTTACTATGCATAATTATTTCATTTCTTTAAACAAACTTAAAAACAATTATAAGATATGTCAGCATACACAACATTAATATTTTTCCTTATAACTTCCATCTCAAGATACTTATTTTCCATGTCTAACAATTTTAAAATAATTTGCAGTTAACCAGGATGGGAATATGAGTATTATTTTCTTTCTTTCATTCCTTGTTCTATCCCATCAGAAGCCATATATTCCTTTTACAATGTTTCATTTATGTGTTCTCTTCCCATTTCCCATCTCCACCGTCCACCATGTTAAGCAAGGTCTACTTTGCCTACAACATCCTAAAAATTCCGTCCCATTCTTTTGTTCCCTCTTGTATTCAAACTGCCTCTAAATGTATGACCTCAAGGCATTTCTTAGATTACACTGGTGACCTACCGGCTTGCTACCACACTCTTAGACTTGCATACCCCTTGAATAATAGGGCAAGCACGGCCTTTGAAAGCAGTGTACTCTATAACCCCAGTGGTTTTAACCCGTCCACATTCAGTCCATACTCCATTTGAAACAGAGTGGCACAGTAGTTAAAAACATAGCTGTGTATCTACACTGGCTGACTTCAGGTACAACCTTGTTATTGCCTAGCCCTGGGTGACTTGTTTAGTTTCTGTGTGTTTATTTTCTCATCTGTAAAAGGAGATACTATCAGTACTAACCTCTTCGTGTTTGGGGAGTATTTAATGTGTGGAAACCTGTAAAGGTCTGAGAATTGTGCTCGGCACATGGAAAAAGACTCCATAAATACCATCTATCATTTTATATCACTTGAAATTGTCTCCTTTGCAAGTCAAATTTGTTAAATATCAGCGATTTTATATGGCTTAAGTTGAAATGTTTCTACCTTCTTTTTAACATGGTGCATTGCCTTCCTTCTACCCTGCATGTCAAAACTTTAATAAAATAAGAACATGTAGCATCATTTCAATGGCATGACTTTTTGATCTGTTTTAAGATCCAACTTTAGAACCAGATGTCATTGTTTCACTTTCTAAATCTGAAATTTGCTTGTACTTGAATGTGGGCTAGTTCTCAGTCTCTTATAACAGTAATATTATTCTAAATGCTTTAAACATTACAAATGTATTTCAGTTTGTGTAACATTAGAACATGTACACATAATTCTGTACAGCTCTTCTAAATGTCAAGACATATCAATTTTGCAAATGTCAACCTGACATTCGTGAAAACTCAGTTCTCTCATGAAGGATCCTCCTCTAATTCATAATAAAATTTACGACATTTCCCTTTATTGCCTTCTCTACCAGAGAATATTTTAGCAGCTGCATTTTTCATTAGACATTCAATTTTGTATTGCAGGAACACTGTCTGCAAATATATGTACTATAATGGTAAAAGAATATGATATTTATGCCATTTTGTATACGATTAAAAGATCTCCTTAAATATTGATATGTTCCCAGTCTCTTAAATAATTCCAGAAATGATAGATCTATGATTATTAAGCCTCCAATATACCATTTTTCCTCTTCGAAGAATGATTGAATTTCATGTTTTTCTACTAATTGTATTTCTCCGAGACTTTGTATTTGTGCTCACATAAACTATAATAAGCCTATAACAAAATAGTTCGGTCAAGCTGTAAGAGCACACTCCATTTTTATTGACATATATTTGTCAGAGTCTGCCATGGAGTGTTTATTCTGGGAAGTTATACTTTGGTACTTAAATTTAAGACACTCTTTGTTGGTTGCTTGCTTGTTGACTTTTTGGCCCATGATGTCTTCTTCTGTGATTGGAAATAGTGCCCTAAACAGCGGTCACATGAAGTCCTCACTATTCCTTAAATTGGGCTCCTCTGAGGGTGACTATCTCTACGGGGACTTACAGTCTCCTGACATGAATTTTCTGTAGATCTCATAACTATATTGTCCATCAGGCCATTTCTTCGATTCCTCCAAACTTTTCTGACAAGTCTGTCCCAACATACAAATACCAGATTCTGGTATCAGAAAGGGGAAACTTTAATTATATTCACATGGATGAAGTAGTGAAGTAAAAGAAAACAATAGAGTTTGAATGGCTGCTTTTCTGTGGTACTTCTAGTGTGTACATTTTCCATTTGCCTTTTTAGGTCCACCGTCTACCACACGTCTCTGCTCTCTGCCCTGAGAGCCGGTTCCATATTGATGACATCGATAGGACCCCTGGCACTTTTGTTTGAATTTGGGTTTGGTCAAATGATAGTTCTAAAAGATCAGAAGGAGGGAGAGAACGAGGCTGACATATCTGTTACCTGAGCTCTCTCTCAGGCAGGTCACAGCATCTAACTGTCCCATCACAGGCAGGCACTGTTCTTAGAACAAATCTCTTTTCTGGACTCCAGTAACCATTTCCCCTCCTTCTGTGGAGTAAGAAGGTAAACATTCACCTATTGTTGGTTTCAGGGTATTATGCTACCCCTTCCCACACATTTGTAAGTAGTTTTTTCATTAAAATTTTCTCATGTTCTCCTAATTTAAGTATGCTATCTGATTTTTCCTGACAGGACTCTTACTAATGCACCTTTAATGAATGAGCTGGTTACTTCTCATATATAACCTGTGGCCAATATTTTAATAGTTCAGTAGAAGTATCATTTATACTAATTATAATATGAGGACTATTGTTGAATTTTTATAATTGGAGATTCATTTGTTCTTGAGATTGTATTTGAAGCCTTAACAAATGCTGAGTCTTATTACTTACTGGACAAACATTGTGAATATTGTGCATTTGTAAGCCTGTGCTATGACATTTTGGACTAGAATAGAAATGCTCATTTGCAAATATCACAATATTGCTGGGTTGCTTGAAAGATCTAAAGACTTCTAAAATCCTTCCGTATTTTGAATGGTATATCAAATTGCAATTTCATACCTCTTTAAACTTACTATTTTGGAGGATCTTTGAGAGCCAAAAGCCTGGAAATAGTCCAAAATCACGTTGCCCTTATTTGAAGAAAAATGTAGTAGAATCATAGACATATTTATGTTTTGCTTGGCAATAATTGTACATACATATCTTCCAAAAACAATTAAATTTATCTGGCTATTGAGAAGGGACCTAATGGTCTTTGCTGACATTTAATGAGAGAAACTTGTATTACAATTGCAGATTGATAGGTCTCTGGTATTGATGTGGGATCGTCCTGTACCATGGTCAAGAAAGAATTCTCAAGACGTTTTACAGTGCAGAAAGGTGCTTTATTATAGCATGGGGACAGGATCCGTGGGCAGAAAGAGCTGAATTGTGATTGTGAGCAGTGACTGATTATGTAAGGTTTTCTATCCTATGAAGGTGAAGGTGTGAAGGTGAAGGTATACACACACACACACACACACACACACACACACCACACACACACACACACACACACACACACACACATATATATGGAATAGGAATTGTATATGAGGAATGGTTTATATATATATGTTATATATGTGTGTGTGTGTATATAGTGTGTATATACATATACATATACATATATATAGTGTGTATACACACACACAGACATATATATATGGAATAGGAATTATATATTAGGAATGTTATATATATATATGTTATATGTGTGTGTGTGTGTATATATATATATATATATATATATATATATATATAGTGTGTATATACATATACATATATATAATGTGTATGCACACACACACACACACACACACACACACACACACACACACATATCCTACCTTAAGAGGTAAGGGGGTTGCAGGATGTCAGTTCATGTTTTGCCTTCAACTTGTCTTTTGCTCTCCATCATTAGGACAAAACGGTATACTGTTTCCAGATCTAAAAAAAAAAAAAAAATCAGGACTGTGTACTCTTTATCTCGCATCTGAAGGTCTTGCACAGTACATGAAGCACAGTAGGGCTCAGTGAGTAATAAGTAACTGAAAATATTAATCTAAGTGATCGTGATGCTCACTGGCATAGCCTAGCAATTTTGATGACGGCATGTGACTTTATAAAAACTTAACCAGTGTAATGTATTAATTATATAAGACATTTAATATTTAAAAATGCATTAGAGAAAGCCATCCCTTTAAATTAAATGTTCCAAGGGTATACCTTTATGAATTAAAGTGCAATGAAAATATTAAAGTGTAACTCTAAACTTGGCCATTCATATCATAGCAGTAGAGGAATGACTCAGGTTTTGGAAGGATTACAGCTAATATAATTTCGTGGTGGTGTGAGGTATTGTTGCATTGGAGGATGCCAGATAAAATAAAGGGGGCCCCATTACTCTTGAATTTCAGATGACAACTTTTTTTAAGGATATGTATGTCCCAAATATTGTTTCAGTTACACTTGTACTAAAAATCAGAAATCAATAATGTAAGGAAATTTGGGAAATTCACAAATTAGTACTTAAATAACCGATGGTTATAGAAAAAAGCACAAGAGGAACTAGGAAATATTTCAAAATCAATGAAGAAAAGGCACAACTTAGGAGGCAAGTTAGAACAGGTCCTAAGGGAAAATTTACAGATGTAAATGCCTATGGTAAGTAGAAAAATCTCAAATAAACATCCCAGTATGTCACCTTAAGAAGCCATAAAATGAAGACACGTTGAAATGCATAATCCAGACACTATTCTGAACCTACATAATCTGCGTTTCGAAAAGGTCCCCAGAAGATTCATGTGGATGAATCAGAGACTGAGAAGCACTGGCAGATTTTGACAAATCAGTCATTCTTCTATAATGTGGGTGGCCAGGCCAATTTTAAAAGGTAATTTCAAAATATTCACAGAATCCATAAATTTTCATCCAAGTTGATCCAGATATTATACTTCTAAGTATGCATCATCTAGTTATATTATTCATATATTAAAGAATATATTCCATAGCAGCATTGTGAAATTTTAAAAAGCCCTAAAAACAAAATAAATACCCTAATCTAAGACAATGATTGAACAAATCATGGTACATTCAAACAGTAGAGAATTGTGTATTATCTTTTGAAAATAGATGTCATTTATATAGAAAAAAAAAAGATAAGCATTGACAAAGACTTGGAGAAAAGGGAACATTTGTACACTGTTGGTAGGGATGTAAATTAGCGCACCTAATGTGAAAAATGTTATAGAGGTTCCTCAAAAAAATAAAAATAGAACTATGATATGATCTAGCAATGTCTTCTGGGTTATATCCAAAGAATCAAAATCAGGATGTCAAAAGGTCATTTGTGTTCCCATGATTATGGCAGCATTATCATAGTCGAGAGAGGGGGTAAACTAAAATGTTCATGGATGAATGAGTAGATAAAGAACATCAGCTATTTACATGCAATGGAATACTATTCAGCCTTAAAAAGAATGACATTCTACTATTTTTGACAATCTAGATGAACTTGGAGGACATTATGTCAAGACACAGATTAACAAATACTACATGATCTCACTTAATCAAAGAATCTAAAGTAGTCAAATTCATAGAAGCAGAAAATATAATAGTAGTTATCAGGGCCTGTAGAGAGTTGAAAACAGGAAAGTGTCAATTAAAGGGTACAAAGTCTCGGGAGAACAAGATGAATAAGTCTTAGACATCCATTTTACAGCGTAGTTCCTCTAGTTAACAGAGCTGTATTGTACACTTAAAATTTTGCTAAGAGGGTAGATGTTATGTTAAGTGTTCTTAACACCACATAATTCATAAAGAAATAATAAAAGAAATAAGGAGGAAATTTTGGAGGTGGTATATATGTTTACGGTATTGATTTTAGTGATGGTTTTGATGCAGGCAGACTGGGTTCAAGAATCCAGAGTGGGGTTTCGCAGGAACAGCCAAGGAAGGTCCTTGGCTTTGTGCCAGATAGAAATCAATTGTGAGCCAGGAGGAATAGCGCTATTAGTGAATAGGGTTAAGTGATAGAGTATCGCAGACAGAGTGTCTGGGCAACTTGCAAAGGAAAAGACCATGAGTCTCATTGTTGCTTCGGGTTAGGGGTTTATATCAGAAAGGAGTCCAGCGTGCATGTTCCTTCAGGAATCTGGGGTAGGGTCCAATCAAAGACAAGTGTCAGGCGAACAGCCGATGTTATTCCATAAACAATTGAAAGTAGGGAGTATTGATGCCAACATCTGACAAGGTTTGTTTGTAGCTAATGTCCTGGAACACGTTTGGGATCCAGCTTTTCATAGATGTTATCAGGTGTCTGGGGACCTAGGAGAAACTCAAAGAATGATTAACTTTCTTGCTTCCCCCTTGGAGTGGGAATATAGCTGCTTTCATTTATTCAGTTGCAAAATATAGAATATGAGTATGTGGGACCCAGCAGAAAAACAGCAGAGATGGAACCTTTGTAAAAGTGGGAGTCCCTTCCATTGCCCTGTCTCAGTTTTGTGAGTGTGTACTTATTCTAAACTCCTGGTTGTATACATTAAATATGTCACAGCCTTTTTTTATGTCAGTCACAGTTTGTTAAATCAGTTAAAAAAACAGAAAAATGAAAATGTGGCAACATCTCAAATGCACTTTTTTTAATGGAAAGAGTCAATTTACAATAGCGTATAGATGAGTGGTACTCAACTTTCACTCCCATTAGAATTACCTAAAAAGCTTTTAAAATTCCAATAGGCTAGTCACTCTCAAGATCAATTAAACCGGAATTTATGAGAATGGAATCCAGTCATCAACATCTATTCTGATGACTGTAACATACAGACAAGGCTGGGAACCATTGACAGATATAGGTACCTGGATTTGGTTTCACATGCGTTGATTTTCTCTAGAAGAACAGGGATTCCTAAAGTGTATTCAGCAAAAGAAATGCTATCCCCCACTCTCCAACCCACACTCAGATGAAATGCTTTGGGTTTTTTTGTTTGTTTGTTTGTTTTTTTACTCTGGGAATGTACTATATATATAGTATGGATTTGTGACACATGTCTATTTTTCTACTTTTTTTTTTAATGAAGTGGGTGTGTAGCTCAGGGCAAAATAAGATTAAGTCCTTTATAGAAGTTCTAAGCAGATTAAATAGAAAGCATGTCTTAGTAAATATTTTTATGCATATAATATAGGAAGTTAAGCAAAATGTTGTTGGCAATTCCATATGACTTACTAGGTAGTTTTTATGCTTTTCTTGAAGCCATTGTATATTTTCCAGCTACCTTGCAGCAGGTGTATAATATTTATACACAAAGAAAACTCACTTCATTTAAAGAGATTTCTTCTTAGAAAACAGCATTGTTAAGAACATATTTTAAAAATAGTTTTCTTGCTCATCCAGGACAAGAACTATCAGGCCTAGCAAGGTCATGTTGAATGGTAAATTCCTGGTAATGTGGATATGAAGCAGTGTGACTGAAGATCATTTCAGGTCTTTCTAGTGCTATAAGTGGGAACACTTGGCTTTTAGGTTTTATACCATAAAATATAAGCTATATCTAAAGCCATTAAGTGATGAGTCTAAGTGGTTCTGTTTGTATTAAGGATAAGAATTTGGGGGGCGCCTGGGTGTCTCAGTCGGTCAAGTGTCCAACTTTGGCTCAGGTCATGATCTCACGCCTGGTGGGTTCAAGCCCCTCATCAGGCTCTGTGCTGACAGCTCAGAGCCTGGAGCCTGCTTTGGATTCCCTATCTCCCTCTCTCTCTCTCTCTGCCTCTTCTCCGCTCACACTCTGTCTCTCCATCTCTTAAAAATAAATAAACATTAAAAATTTTTTTAAAAGGATAAGAATTTGGATTTCTATGAATACCCTTGATTTGTCTTTATGCATAAAGCAGCTTGATTGACTTGTATGACTCAACTCATACCATCAGTTCAAAACAAATCAGGTTACATGTTGACATAGAGCCAAAGAACTGCATTAAATCAATAATTATAATTTTGAGATTGTGTTTCTCCACTATTCTTCACTTAACAAAATTCATTAAAATTTAAGTATGGCTAAAATTCACTTCTCCTGGAGCACCTGGGTAGCTTAGTGAATTGAGTGTCTGACTGTGGATCAGTTCATGATCTCACAGTTCACAGGTTTGAGCCCCACATAAGGCTGTGCTGTCAGCTCAGAGCCTGGAGCCTGTTTCAGAATCTGTGTCTCCCTCTCTCTGCCCATGCCCTATCCATTCTCTCTCATTCTCTCTCTCTCTCTCTCTCTCTCTCTCTCTCTCTCTCTCTTTCTCTCTCTCTCTTTCAAAATAAAAAAATAAATAAAAAAAATCATTTCTACTGGGGTGCCTGGTTGGCTCACTTGGTTAACCGTCCAGCTCTTGATTTTGGCTCATGTCATGATCTCACAGTTCGTGAGTTTGAGCCCTGTGTTGTTGGGCTCTGTACTGACAACTTGGAGTCTGCTTTACATTGTCTCCCTCCCTCTCTCGGCCCCTCAGCAGCTCTTTCTCTCTCTCTCTCTCTTTCTCAAATATAATCTTTTTTTTTAAATGTTTATTTATTTCTGAGACAGAGAGAGACAGAGCATAGTGGGGGAGGGGCAGAGAGAGAAGGAGACACAGAATCGGAAGCAGGCTCCAGGCTCTGAGCTGTCAGCACAGAGCCCGATGCGGGGCTCGAGCTCACAAATCGTGAGATCGTGACCTGAGCCAAAGTCGGTCGCTTTGAGCCGACTGAGCCACCCAGGTGCCCCTCTCTTTCTCAAATATAAATAAACATTAAAAAAAAAAAAAACAAAAAAGATTCACTCTGTCTTTGTAACCAAAAATAAGGAAGTTGCTGACTTTAGAAATATAATCCCAAAAATAATTTAGCAAAGCCAAAGTTACCAGTCACATAATCACCAAAGAATAAATTGCTTAGCCTTTAAAGGGTAAGTCATATAGCTGAACACTTTTCTTACCTATATAATCACAGACATAATCTGTGTAGGGAGTGAAGCAGAGGAGAAAGGGAAGAATCTGTTTAGAATAGAGAATTAATGTATAACTATGTATTTTGATGGTTGAAGAAAGAAAATTATTGCTATATGGAAAGACATTTACAATAATAATATTTAAAAGTTTAATGTTTATATTTGTAAGATGTGAAAAAAATGACATACATATATATATGTCATAGATTTCATATATATGAAATCTATTAGAAACAAAAATAGAATTTGTCTATTAAAAAAGACAGATTCATTTAAATGGATCTAATTCCGGGCGCCTGGATGGCTCAATCGGCTAAGCATCTGACTTCAGCTCAGGTCATGATCTCACAGTTTGTGGGTTTGAGCCCCGCGTTGGGCTCTTTGTTGACAGCTCGGAGCCTGCTTGGGATTCCTTTTCTCCCTCTCTCTCTCTGCCCCTCCCCAGCTCTCTATCTTTTTCTTTGTCTCTCTCTCTCAAAAGTAAGTATATAACATTAAAAAAGAAAGTTCCACTATGCCTTCTGAATTCCCGATTCATTTTAAGGCATGTCTACCCAGTCTCCCGTGAGGATACTGTGCACCCTCCTCTATCTCTATCCCTCTCTTCTCGTTCCGTCACACACTGTCTTGCTGATTGTTCTCTAAATGTGGCTCAAATGTCTCTCCGTGTTGTCCTGTGGAAGAATTCCCTGGTTTACACCTTATTCAACATCTCTTCCTTCTATGGCAAAAGTTTCTTGTCTCCCTGCCTTTGTTTTGCTCCCTTGACTCTATCATCACACAGATGTCAAAGTGATTGTTGTAAAATGTAAATCTGACCGTGCCTCTTCCTGGTTACTAACCTTCAGTGACTTTTCACCTAAGTCCAAACTCTCTAACAGGGTGTAGATTGTCATATGTAACTCCCTTCTGCTACTCTAAGTGCTTACTCCACTGGCTTTCCCTCATTTATTCAGTTACGATAATCAAGATTCATTGGGCCTACTAAGTGCCAGTCACTTTTCTTGATGTTGAAAGTAGAGAATTATGGAGATTTTTTTTTCCGCTTTCAGTTTTATTCAAGTTCCACACTTTTACTAATGTGAGGAGCTGTAGTCTACAAAGGGCCATCAGTGTCCCTGTTTGTTCTTTCTGGTTATAGTGTAACAACAATCCCTTGCTCTGATCGCTGTTTACCTGGGATAGTTACCCCGCTATGTTTGCTGCAAGCAAACATGAGGGATGATGTTAACTTCTTCCCCTGAACAAAATGTAATCTTGCTTCTGCTTGCTATGAAAACGGTAAACAGTAACACAATCCAGTGGAAATACAGTTGCCATGGACTGAATGATTGTGTCCCACCAAAATTTATACAAGCATACCTCGGTGATGTTGTGGGTTCAGTTCCAGACCACCGTGATGAAAAGAATATTGCAATAAAGAGTCAAAGGAATTTTTAATTTTTCAGTGCATATAGAAGTTATGTAGTATACTATAGTCCATTAAGTGTGCGATAGCATCAATCTGGAAAATAAAAGCACGTACCTTGGTTTCAAAGTGCTAACCATCATCTGAGCTTTTAGCAAGTTGTGGAGAGTCTTTGCTGGTGGAGACTCTTTCCTCAGTGTTGATGGCTGTTGACTGATCAGGGCGGTTCTTGCTGAAGATTAGGGTGACGGTGGCTGTTTTGTAAAGTAAGACAAGAATGACTTTTGCCTCATTGATTGACTTTCACTTGAACACTTAGAAACCATTGTAGGGATATTCGTGAGGTTAATTTTAGTATCATTGTGTTTCAGGGACTAGGGAAGCCAGAGGAGAAGGAGAGAGATGGAGGAAGAGCCACGGGGTAGAACAGTCACAACACACAAAACATTTATTAAGTCCATCGTCATGTAGAGTGTGGTATGTAGCACCCCAAACCATCACGATCGTAACATCAAGACGTAGGTCGCAATCACAGATATGATAATGCAAAAGTATAAACTATTGAGAATTACGAGAACACGGCACGGAGACACAAAGTGAGCAAATGGTGCTGGAAAGATGGCTTTGCTAGAGTGGCTTGACACAGGGTGGCCCCATATCTTCTATCTGAAAAACGCAGTACTTGCAAAGCACAGTCAACTGAGGCACAATACAACAAGGTATTCCCATATGTTGAATTTCTAATGCAGGGTGATGGGATTTGGAGGTGGAGCTTTTGGGAGGTAGTTAGGTTATATAAGGTCCTGAGAGTGGAGCCCCCATGATGGGATTAGTGCCTTTATAAGAAGAGGAGGGGACACCAAGGGATCTGGGCATAGTTTGAGGTGGTGGCTGTCTACAAGCCAGGAAGAGAGACTTCACCAAGAAACAAGTCTGTTGGCACCTTGATCTTGAACTTCTGAGCCTGCAGAACCGTAAGAGGAGAAAAAAAAAAAATTCTGCTTAAGCTACGAGTCTAATGGCATTTTTTTTTTTTTTAATAGCAGCTGAAACTGACTAAGGTAAGAGTCCTCTGTCCTAGACCCTGCATTACTCCAATGGGGAAACAGCACAAAGGAACATGAAGCACGGCTACTGTTTCTTCCATGTTTAATAAAGTATATATTCTCTGATCTAGAAGTCTACATCTTCTACCAGCATCTGTGAAATGAGCAAGCTGGCTTCTTAAGCAAGTGGAGGAAAAGTCCCAGGCCCTGCATATTCTTTGGGAGTTGTCTCTATTCTTATGTCCTTCCTACAATTGCAAAGAACAATATACAACTTGATCTTCTCTCTGAAATTTATTAGACCACCTAAGTCATTTTTGATATCTGCTTCTAAACTATTTTTTTAAAACAATCTTTAAGAATATGACTGTTACCTGTAAGATACTAAATGACTTTTGCAGTCCTTAGTTTATATAAATTTATTTATTTTTCCTTCTAAAAAATAAACAAAGCATATATAACCCAGTTGTACCTCTGTAGGAAAGACAAAAATAAATAAATAAATAAATAAATAAATAAATAAATAAATAAATAAATAAAATGTAAACTACTAATTTAAAACAGAGTTAAACCTATTTATAAGGAAAAAAAATAAAAGAGGGGCACCTGTGTGGCTTAGTCGTCTGAGCTTCCAACTCTTGCTTTTGGCTCAGGTCATGGTCTCATGGTTTCATGAGTTCAAGCCCCCCATTGGGCTCTGTGCTGGCAGCACAGAGCCAGAGTCTACTTGGGGTTCTCTCTCTGTCTCTCTCTGTCTCTGTCTCTCTCTCTCTGCCTCTTCCCCACTCACACTGTCTCTCTCAAAATAAATAAGTAAATTAAAAAAAAAAAGATGAAGAAGAAGAAGAAAAAGAAGAAGAAGAAGAAGAAGAAGAAGAAGAAGAAGAAGAAGAAGAAAGTAAAATAATTTTTTTTCAATATATGAAGTTTATTGTCAAATTGGTTTCCATACAACACCCAGTGCTCATCCAAAAGGTGCCCTCCTCAATACCCATCACCCACCCTCCCCTCCCTCCCACCCCCCCATCAACCCTCAGTTTGTTCTCAGATTTTAACAGTCTCTTATGCTTTGGCTCTCTCCCACTCTAACCACTTTTATTTATTTATTTTTTCCTTCCCCTCCCCCATGGGTTTCTGTTAAGTTTCTCAGGATCCACATAAGAGTGAAATCATATGGTATCTGTCTTTCTCTGTATGGCTTATTTCACTTAGCATCACACTCTCCAGTTCCATCCACGTTGCTACAAAAGGCCATATTTCATTCTTTCTCATTGCCACGTAGTATTCCATTGTGTATATAAACCACAATTTCTTTATCCATTCATCAGTTGATGGACATTTAAGCTCTTTCCATAATTTGGCTATTGTTGAGAGTGCTGCTAGAAACATTGGGGTACAAGTGCCCCTATGCATCAGTACTCCTGTATCCCTTGGGTAAATTCCTAGCAGTGCTATTGCTGGGTCCTAGGATAGGTCTATTTTTAATTTTTTGAGGAACCTCCACACTGTTTTCCAGAGTGGCTGCACCAATTTGCATTCCCACCAACAGTGCAAGAGGGTTCCCGTCTCTCCACATCCTCTCCAGCATCTATAGTCTCCTGATTTGTTCATTTTGGCCACTCTGACTGGCGTGAGGTGATATCTGAGTGTGGTTTTGATTTGTATTTCCTTGATAAGGAGCGACGTTGAACATCTTTTCATGTGCCTGTTGGCCATCCGGATGTCTTTTTTTTTTTTTTAATTTTTTTTTAACGTTTTATTTATTTTTGAGACCGAGAGAGAGCAAGAACGGGGGAGGGTTAGAGAGAGAGGGAGACACAGCATCTGAAACAGGCTCCAGGCTCTGAGCAGTCAGCACAGAGCCTGACGTGGGGCTCGAACTCACATACCGCGAGATCGTGACCTGAGCTGAAGTCATACGCTTAACCGACTGAGCCACCCAGACGCCCCGGATGTCTTCTTTAGAGAAGTGTCTATTCATGTTTTCTGCCCATTTCTTCACTGGGTTATTTGTTTTTCGGGTGTGGAGTTTGGTGAGCTCTTTATAGATTTTGGATACTAGCCCTTTGTCCGATATGTCATTTGCAAATATCTTTTCCCATTCCGTTGGTTGCCTTTTAGTTTTGTTGGTGGTTTCCTTTGCTGTGCAGAAGCTTTTTATCTTCATAAGGTCCCAGTAATTCACTTTTGCTTTTAATTCCCTTGCCTTTGGGGATGTGTCAAGTAAGAGATTGCTACGGCTGAGGTCACAGAGGTCTTTTCCTGCTTTCTCCTCTAAGGTTTTGATGGTTTCCTGTCTCACATTCAGGTCCTTTATCCATTTTGAGTTTATTTTTGTGAATGGTGTGAGAAAGTGGTCTAGTTTCAACCTTCTGCATGTAGCTGTCCAGTTCTCCCAGCACCATTTGTTAAAGAGACTGTCTTTTTTCCATTGGATGTTCTTTCCTGCTTTGTCAAAGATTAGTTGGCCATACATTTGTGGGTCTAGTTCTGGGGTTTCTATTCTATTCCATTGGTCTTTGTGTCTGTTTTTGTGCCAATACCATGCTGTCTTGATGATGACAGCTTTGTAGTAGAGGCTAAAGTCTGGGATTGTGATGCCTCCTGCTTTGGTCTTCTTCTTCAAAATTACTTGGGCTATTCGGGGCCTTTTGTGGTTCCATATGAATTTTAGGATTGCTTGTTCTAGTTTCGAGAAGAATGCTGGTGCAATTTTGATTGGGATTGCATTGAATGTGTAGATAGCTTTGGGTAGTATTGACATTTTGACAACATTTATTCTTCCAATCCATGAGCAGGGAATGTCTTTCCATTTCTTTATATCTTCTTCAATTACCTTCATAAGCTTTCTATAGTTTTCAGCATACAGATCTTTTACATCTTTGGTTAGATTTATTCCTAGGTATTTTATGCTTCTTGGTGCAATTGTGAATGGGATCAGTTTCTTTATTTGTCTTTCTGTTGCTTCATTGTTAGTGTATAAGAATGCAACTGATTTCTGTGCATTGATTTTGTATCCTGCAACTTTTCTGAATTCATGTATCAGTTCTAGCAGACTTTTGGTGGAGTCTATCGGATTTTCCATGTATAATATCATGTCATCTGCAAAAAGCGAAAGCTTGGCTTCATCTTTGCCAATTTGGATGCCTTTGATTTCCTTTTGTTGTCTGATTGCTGATGCTAGAACTTCCAACACTATGTTAAACAACAGCGGTGAGAGTGGGCATCCCTGTCGTGTTCCTGATCTCAGGGAAAAAGCTCTCAGTTTTTCCCCATTGAGGATGATGTTAGCTGTGGGCTTTTCAAAAATGGCTTTTATGATGTTTAAGTATGTTCCTTCTATCCCGACTTTCTCAAGGGTTTTTATTAAGAAAGGGTGCTGGATTTTGTCAAAGGCCTTTTCTGCATCATTTGACAGGATCATATGGTTCTTCTCTTTTTTTTTTTATAATGTGATGTATCACATTGATTGATTTGTGAATGTTGAAACAGCCCTGCATCCCAAGAATGAATCCCACCTGATCATGGTGAATAATTCTTTTTATATGCTGTTGAATTCGATTTGCTAGTATCTTATTGAGAATTTTTGCATCCATATTCATCAGGGATATTGGCTTGTAGTTCTCTTTTTTTACTGGGTCTCTGTCTGGTTTGGGAATCAAAGTAATACTGGCTTCATAGAATGAGTCTGGAAGTTTTCCTTCCCTTTCTATTTCTTGGAATAGCTTGAGAAGGATAGGTATTATCTCTGCTTTAAACGTCTGGTAGAACTCCCCTGGGAAGCCATCTGGTCCTGGACTCTTATTTGTTGGGAGATTTTTGATAACCGATTCACTTTCTTCGCTGGTGATGGGTCTGTTCAAGCTTTCTATTTCCTTCTGATTGAGTTTTGGAAGCGTGTGGGTGTTTAGGAATTTGTCCATTTCTCCCATGTTGTCCAATTTGTTGGCATATAATTTTTCATAGTATTCCCTGATAATTGTTTGTATCTCTGAGGGATTGGTTGTAATAATTCCATTTTCATTCATGATTTTATCTATTTGGGTCTTCTCCCTTTTCTTTTTGAGAAGCCTGGCTAGAGGTTTGTCCATTTTGTTTATTTTTCAAAAAACCAACTCTTGGTTTCGTTGATCTGCTCTACAGTTTTTTTAGATTCTATATTGTTTATTTCTGCTCTGATCTTTATGATTTCTCTTCTTCTGCTGGGTTTAGGCTGCCTTTGCTGTTCTGCTTCTATTTCCTTTAGGTGTGCTGTTAGATTTTGTATTTGGGATTTTTCTTGTTTCTTGAGATAGGCCTGGATTGCGATGTATTTTCCTCTCAGGACTGCCTTCGCTGCATCCCAAAGCGTTGGATTGTTGTATTTTCATTTTCATTTGTTTCCATGTATTTTTTAATTTCTTCTCTAATTGCCTGGTTGACCCACTCATTCTTTAGTAGGGTGTTCTTTAACCTCCATGCTTTTGGAGGTTTTCCAGACTTTTTCCTGTGGTTGATTTCAAGCTTCATAGCATTGTGGTCTGAAAGTATGCATGGTATAATTTCAATTCTTGTAAACTTATGAAGGGCTGTTTTGTGCCCCAGTATATGATCTATCTTGGAGAATGTTCCATGTGCACTTGAGAAGAAAGTATATTCTGTTACTTTGGGATGCAGAGTTCTAAATACATCTGTCAAGTCCATCTGATCCAATGTATCATTCAGGGCCCTTGTTTCTTTATTGACTGTGTGTCTAGATGATCTATCCATTTCTTAAATTTTTTTTTTCAACATTTTTTTATTTATTTTTGGGACAGAGAGAGACAGAGCATGAACGGGGGAGGGGCAGAGAGAGAGGGAGACACAGAATCGGAAACAGGCTCCAGGCTCCGAGCCATCAGCCCAGAGCCTGACGCGGGGCTCGAACTCACAGACCGTGAGATCGTGACCTGGCTGAAGTCGGACGCTTAACCGACTGCGCCACCCAGGCGCCCCAAGATGATCTATCCATTTCTGTAAGTGGAGTGTTAAAGTCCCCTGCAATGACCACATTCTTATCAATAAGGTTGCTTATGTTTATGAGTAATTGTTTTATATATTTGGGGGCTCCGGTATTCAGCACATAGACATTTATAACTGTTAGCTCTTCCTGATGGATAGACCCTGTAATTATTACATAATGCCCTTCTTCATCTCTTGTTACAGCCTTTTTTTTTTTAATTTTTTTTTCAACATTTATTTATTTTTGGGACAGAGAGAGACAGAGCATGAACGGGGGAGGGACAGAGAGAGAGGGAGACACAGAATCGGAAACAGGCTCCAGGCTCTGAGCCATCAGCCCAGAGCCTGACGCGGGGCTCGAACTCACGGACCGTGAGATCGTGACCTGGCTGAAGTCGGACGCTTAACCGACTGTGCCACCCAGGTGCCCCTCTTGTTACAGCCTTTAATTTAAAGTCTAGTTTGTCTGATATAAGTATGGCTACTCCAGTTTTCTTTTGGCTTCCAGTAGCATGATAAATAGTTCTCCATCCCCTCACTCTCAATCTAAAGGTGTCCTCAGATCTAAAATGAGTCTCTTGTAGACAGCAAATAGATGGGTCTTGTTTTTTTATCCATTCTGATACCCTATGTCTTTTGGTTGGCACATTTAATCCATTTACATTCAGTGTTATTATAGAAAGATACGGGTTTAGAGTCATTGTGATGTCTGTATGTTTTATGCTTGTAGTGATGTCTCTGGTACTTTGTCTCACAGGATCCCCCTTAGGATCTCTTGTAGGGCTGGTTTAGTGGTGACAATAAATTATTTTTTTGTTGGCTATCATCTTTCTGAAGACAAATCAAAACTACAAGTTCTAATATGAAGTTAAATTGCCCTTGACCTAAGCACATATAAGAGCTACAGTTTCAGAATACAATAGACAGATTCATTTGATCCAGATCCAGCCAACTGCCTGAAAATGTTTATTGTTTTATTATTTATCATGTTTATTCCACTTTCCAAAGCATGACGTTCTCTATAATAGTACTTTGAATTATTTGCATATTTAAAAAGTATTTTTTTCTCCCTTTGGTAGCAACTGTCATAGGATACTTCCATGTATCAAGCTTCTTTCTAAGCATTTTACAAACATTTCTCATTAAACCTTTACACTTGCTATGGTAGTAGAATCAGCTGTTACCTCTAATTTTTAAATGAGGAAATGGAATTTTGAAGAGATTATCAATTTGTCCAAGGAGACAGAACCTGGTAACAACAGAGCTGGGACTTGAGCACAGGCAAGCAGACCAGGATCAGAATTAGTAACCACTCAATATCTCTTTTCTTCTTATACTGAAAAGAAACAAACAATAACCAAACAAGAAACAAAACCAGAAACAAGCAAAAAAGGGATTCTCTCACTGAAAAACTTATTACAAGTAAGACAAATACTACTTTTTTTTTCTTCTATACTAAACAGACTATACTTTATTCTGTGTGTTATAAAATTTTGATCTTCTTTGACCCATTATATTATAATGAAGATGTTTAACTCATAATTAATTGAAAATAAAACATTACTTTTAAACTTGAATTCATGTATTTTTTTAAAAGATTATTTATTTATTTTCAGGGTGGGGATGCAAGCAGGGGAGGGACAAAGAGAGGGAGAGAAAAAGAATTCCAAGCAGGTTCCATGCTGTCAGCACAGAGCCTGACATGGGGCTCAAACTCAAGAACTATGAGACCATGACCTGAGCTGAAATCAAGGGCTGGTTGCTTAATGGACTGAGCCACTCAGTCACCCCTGAATTTGTGTATTTTTTATTCTTTTCCTTTTTTTCTTTTCTTTTCTTAATATTTATGTTTTGTTTTTTTTGTCTGTTTGTTTTTTTTGTTTTGTTTTGTTTTTGTTTTTTTGTTTTTTTGTTTTTTTTTTTTAGAAAGAGAGAGAGAGAGAAGGAGAGACAGAGAGGGAGGGGCAGAGAAAGAAAGAGACACAGAATCCAAAGCAGGCTCCAGGCTCTGAGCTGTCAGCACAGAACCTGATGCAGGGCTTGAATTCACAAGTTGTGAGATCATGACTTGAGCCAAAGTCGGATGCCTAACCGACTGAGACACCCAGGAACCCCTATTCATTTATTTTTTTAACATATATTTTAAAATACAGTACACCTTAATTTTGATTTTTTTCCAGATTTATTGAGATGTAATTGACATATGACATTAAGTTTAAGTTGTACAACGTGATGATTTGGTACGTGTATATATAGTGCAATAGCTAAGAAAATAAAGTTAGTTAATATATCAATCACATAATATATCAAACGTTTTTTGTGTAGTGAGAACTTTTAAAATCTATTCTTCTAGCAACTTTCAAGTATATACCACATTACTATTAATTACAATCACCATGTCATACATTAAATCTCCAGAATTCATGCATCTTCTTAATCAGAACTTCTTGGTAATATCTGAAAAGACCCATAATCCTTATTCACTCAACAAATACTATTGATCACCTACTATGTGCCATGCACCATGCTATGTACTGAAACTAGGACGTTGATCTAAACATGCCCAAGCCCTGCTCTCAGGTAATTTACACAGTAAAGAGAAATATAAATGTTATTAAGTAATTTCAGTAAAAAAAATAATGAGTTTTGTCACATAAATTTGTTGAGCACTAGGGGAGGGCACAGCAATTGACAAGTGTCTGACCTGTGTTTTCTGTGTCAGTGTATAATGATGGAATTATGGAAATGTCAGGTGATGATCCGTTGCAGATGGAGGATGATTCAGAATGTGTGTGTGTGTGTGTGTGTGTGTGTGTGTGTGTGTGTGTATGTGTGTGTGCATGACATGCATGAAACTGTTAATTTTCTTTTGGTATGAATTATTTTGTTGGTTTTAGTGTTGCATTGGTGGCAAATGTTATGTACATGTCTTTTTCTTTTATAATTGATTAATGTATGGAGTTGCATTTTGTGGGAAAATGTGGCTAATACTTGTAATAAAATATAATCCCCTATGAAATCATATAACGTAAGGCCTTTGTTAGAATAATATACTTTGAAATATATATTCAAGTTGCAGCAAGTTAAAAAACATCTAATGTGTACCATTGGGTTGATTTTCAAAATTGAATGAGGAAACATAGGAACAAAAATATAGCAAGTAAAGCGAATACTCCTGGCATTGTTTCAGAAGTTTGTGTTATATTATCAACGCTTTACCATAGGTAATTGAATGCCTATCTTAACATTTTTATTCCTTGTATATAAATTTGAAAGATATTTAATGGGCTTTGCTTATTTTTGCTGTAGTCTTTGTGGGAGTATTTTGAGTTACCTATAAAGATATGAATTTTATTATTTTTATTCTAATGAAATCTCTAAGAGTTAGCTGTACATCATAAGTGTCCCTGAATGCTGATATGTATAAGCATATACATACATGTACATACATTTGTTTCTACCTTTGGAAAGATATTTTGAATATCAAGTATTAATGACACAATAAAGAGGTATTGTGCTTAAAAGCAAGATCTAGACCAATTATAACACTACCAGTCCACATTGAGAAAGGTGTTATTATATTGAACCCAGTTTTAATTTTAAATATTTATTATTTTTCCTAAATTTCTGAATAGTCTATTTCAGTCCTTGGTATATCTGTCTAGTCATATTTTTATAAATTCATGAACAAGATATTAAACACGGAGTTAATATTAACTTCCTTATTATTCAGAATTCACAAAATACCCTTAAAACTCCAGAACCTTTACTAACTTTTCCAAGAAAAAAAATACTACCTAATATTCAACAATCTGCTTCCCAGCAAAAAAAAAATGCAGATACTCTAGAGAGTGACAATATGTTATGTATAATAGAAATTAATTTTTTATTGTGGGAGGAGATGGAAGCTGGGCACAAGTCTAGTAGGGCATGAATAGTAAAAATTAGCAACCGAATTGGTATATCAAGCTAAGAGAAGACATGTTTGATCAAGATTTTAATATATGTGTAAAATAATTCATGGTATCATAAATTTACTCCAAACTACATGATCATATGAAGTAGTGACCTGAAAATCATTCATGATTTCTCTCTCAAAAGGTTAGGAATTCTTCTGGCTCCAGGTAATAGGAAACTCTAGGTGGCCTTTCCCACATGCTTATTATAAATCTTTAAAGAGAACTGCTACAGTTCCAAATATCCTATTTAAGTTTGAGTCAGTAAATAGGGACTAGAAGGAAGAGCTTTGCCATTTTTACCTACCTCATTTTCATTATTGTAATTGCTGTTTCGATTAATAAGAAAAGCAAAAATCTCTCCTTGTACCTGTCTCCCTCCCTTCCCCTGCTAACATCTGTTTCTACTCTCTAGAAATGAATCACATGCCATTTCTGGCTATAAAGAGGCCTATGAAAATAAGAAATGTATTTGTCTTCCCAGCATCAGTGAAGGAGATCATGAGAAAATGTTCGGTATTTACAGTGTCTGAAAACTCTCAGACAAGGTCCCAAGAGGACTACTGCTTTTTTTTTTTTTTTTTAATGATATGAGTTGCATATTCTGTAGGTAAAGCTGGATTTCATTCTTAAAGTGACACTGATTTCCTTGGCTAATAAATTTTCATAAAATTAGAGAAAATTAGTGTTTCAAATTTAGCCTAAATCAAAGAAAGTCACTTTGTCATGCCTGAAGAAGGTTAGATATCATTTCAAGGACAGTAAAATTATATGTACAAATTTAGGTTTGGTACATTTTCCTTGGAATATACTTGAGTTAGGGGTTTTTTTTTAGCTTATTTTTAAGCAGAATATTTCAAAGATAAAGGTTAATTTAGATTTAAAAATTATCAAGACATTTATCTTTCAAAATAACTCATGTGTGAATGAATAGAAAGAAAACATTTTCGAATGGTATGATACATTTTGCTCTTCAAATAAATGATTAATAAAACAAACTCCTGTTTCTTCTGAGAAATGAACTTGATAAAACCAAAATAGAACAAATGGAATGACAGTGCTAAAGGTGTTAATGAGGAAGAGTGGTGTTGATAACTCTGTGGAATAAAGAAAAAGTGAAAGAGAAGGACATTGATGAACAATGAACACCAGGCCCTATTCCTCTGGGTCAGTGAGCCGATGCCAGCAAAGACCATAAATAAATTTTAAAAATTAGATAAGAACTATATTCAACACACATACTGTAACACTTTTCTTTTTCTTCAAGTCTTGGGTTGTCAAGCTCTGGGCGTCTATGAATTTACTTAATTTTTAACTCATGAAGTTGAATTTTGATTTTGAGTGAAATAAATTCTTTTACGGATATAGAAGACGATGTCTTGTTCTTTACCTGTCAGTAGAGCTAAAGGTTGAAACCTTGAGCTCGTCATTTGCATTCTCCAGTATGGTAAGAAGATATAAATGGTTCACAGTAAGAAGACCATGGTTCACAGTCAACCACGGGTATCAATTTTTTTTTAACTATTTATTTTTGAGAGACAGAGAGAGACAGAGCATGAGCAGGGGAGGGGCAGAGCGAGAGGGAGACAGAGAATCAGAAGCAGGCTCCATGCTCTGAGCTGTCAGCACAGAGCCAAAAGTGGGGCTCGAACTCATGAACCACGAGATCATGACCTGAGCTGAAGTCGGACACTTAATCGACTGAGCCACCCAGGCGCCCCAACCACAGGTATCGATTTAATCATGATGCACAGCATGCCAAGCTATGAATTCTTATTTCCTATATGGAGGAGCTCAGCATATTGTTCGAGGACAAGGATACAATTAAATCAACCGATGAATCTCATTTATGAGGTTTTGTCTCCTGGAATTATTTTTGCTACCAATATAGTATCGGACTAGAGGGTCTAGTTAGAAACAGAGAAATCATACGAAATATGACACCAGAAAGAATTTAAGACACGTTAGATAAAGAAGTGGTAGAAAATGGCAAAATCAAGATAAAGCACAAAGGTAGCTCAGAGTTACACCTTAAAGACTTGGGACACAAAGGGTAGCGTTTGGAGATTTCAGAATCTGGAAACTTGGAGAAGGTGCCAGGAGGACTGAAACTGAGATCTTTCAGAAGAGGGTTTCATGCAACTGCAGCTAATAGCATAGGAATTTAGAGAAGGGACTTTGAGGAGCTAAGCTCCAAACTCTGGAAAGGGGGCATTGTTTGGCAATTCTGTGGAGATCACAGGCTGGACACCACACAGTTTGGGTCTAGACATGAGAATAGACCATCTCTTAGTAAGTACTAATACCTCTTAAGGGACCTTGTGATATTTGTTTCTGAAGGACCCAAATTACTGGAGACTGGGGGGCCATTGCTGGAGCAAAGCTGGAGTGAGCTTCCTGGGCAGAGCAGCAAATTTTTCCTTGCTTTTCCTGCCTGCTTGTTTCAATCTACATACCCACGTTGTTGGGACTTAATAGGACACCTTATGAAAAAAAAAAAGGCAAATATGGTTTTCAGAATTCCAACTACATCATTATAAAATGGGTTATAGATGGATTTATTTATTTATTTATTTATTTATTTATTTATTTATTTATTTATTTATTTGGGAGGGAAGGGAGCAGAGGGAGAGGGAGAGAGGGCATGGAGCCTGACACAGATTTGATTTCACAATCCTGGGATCATGACCTGAGCTCAATTCAGGAGTCTAACACTCAACCTACTGAGCCACCCAGGCACCCCAGATGGGTTACTTTA
The DNA here is from genome assembly GCF_028018385.1 of Neofelis nebulosa. Classification (NCBI taxonomy): domain Eukaryota; kingdom Metazoa; phylum Chordata; class Mammalia; order Carnivora; family Felidae; genus Neofelis; species Neofelis nebulosa. The sequence goes on along the minus strand of NC_080782.1, from coordinate 16,569,694 downwards.
AATGTGAGTAAGATAGCTTAAAAGAAACTTAATGTAGCTTTTAAATAATATTTGTACCCAGAATTGAAAGGCATTGGTCATATAAGTTCAAGGAAAGCCATAAGGAATGAGAAGTTTGGGTTGCAGCAGAGAGAATGACCATTAAAATATTTATATGTAAGACGGAGGCAAAAAAGAAAAAAAGACATTCATACAAAAAGAAGGAAAGAAAGGAGGAAGGAGGAAGAAATTAAAGAGGATGGAAAAATATTAATAAAAAGAAAATGGAAAGAAAAAAATCAAAGAAAGGAAGGATAACAAAGTTAAGTCTAGAAGGATTATCCAAATTTTATTCCATCAATTTATTTTCAACTAGGAGATTAAGTCATCTCCATAAAACAAGATATACAACTTCAAAAACTGGTCACCTACAAGCAGGATGTTTTTTATAAACAGTTTCCTTCTGTTTTCCTAAAGTGATGTACACAAGCAAGACTATATCCCACACAAATGTTAATTTACCTCCTTTTAATTTATTGCAAACCACATTTAAACCATCACAAGCTATTTGTGACCTTGTTCAAGGAAGGGCATATGATGGCCATCACACAGTTCATTCAGAAATGTTGATGCTTCTTTGATGTGCCTTTTTGAATTTGGGAAAAGTTAAATATGATTTAATGTGTGAAATTATCATAAGCATCAATAGGAAGTAAAGTGCTCTGGCTTAGTCCATTTTCCACAGAGTGGGACACTGCCATTGAATTAGCATAATCGGAGGAAAATAGGGATTTTTTTATTAAAAAAAATTTTTTTAACGTTTTATTTATTTTTGAGACAGGGAGAGACAGAGCATGAACAGGGGAGGGCCAGAGAGAGGGAGACACAGAATCTGAAACAGGCTCCGGGCTCTGAGCTGTCAGCACAGAGCCCGACTCAGGGCTCGAACTCACGGACCGCGAGATCGTGACCTGAGCCGAAGTAGGCCGCTTAACCGACTGAGCCACCCAGGTGCCCCAGGGATTTTTTTTTAATAAACAGTTTTCTGAAATGTTGCACGTGAGTGTGTAACGTCTTTAAAGTACAAAGCCTACATGGATCAATTCTCAACCACAGACAGAAACTCTCCTTGGCCCAAGTGTTGTTAGGCTTCTCTGAGACTTATTTTCTATTAAACTTCATTCTTGCTCCCCCTCTTTTCCGTTGAACTCCTGACCTTGTTTACTTTGGGCAAAGAATCCTGTTAAACCAATTTATGGATAATCCTCCCATCTCTAATATGTATTCAAACTCCTCTTTCCCATCCTTCCTATCTAACCAAGTTGCTGTTAGTAATTTTTCATCCACTCTCTTCCACTGCCCCTTGGCTATAAATCCCCACCGGTCCTTGTTATATTTGTATTTGAGATCAATCTTCCTCCCTGTTTCAATGGTCTTTACTCCTACTGACAGAGTCTTGACTAAAGTCTTCCTTGCCATTTTTAACAAATTAAAGAATATTTTTTTTTCTTTTGTACATCGTATCATTCTGAAGACCAACTATTACTGAGTGTGATGCATGCGTTCTGATGTCAATTTTTATCTGTCACATACACTGTTGCTCTGGAGAGCTAGTTCCAGTCCTAAGAAACTGGGTCTGTGTGTTTCTTGTTCTTCCTTTTAGTTTTGTTGTTTTTTTTTAAATCTGCGGTGTTTGAGATTTCAGAAAATCAAAGTTGTTAGCATTGTGTGTAAAGTAATGAGATAAACTCTAAACGATGTTCTAATGTTTAGTCTTTGTAACAGCTATTTCTGTAACTCCAAAGTCATGTTCTCCATTACTTTTAATTTGAGACTATTTAAAAGGCCAGAGTGGCAGAAAACAATGTGAGTGAAGAAAATGTTACTATATTGAAAGCAGTATATAAAAGCACCAGGATTATACAAATATGATTTGCCTGGAAGAAAAAGCTTTAGATGCTCAATGAAGCTTAACACTTGTGACTCTATGTGTAAATGACCATGAGGTACAAATTAATAGTACATTTCTTACAACCAACTCTTGATGTTTCCTGATCTGTCAACAAATGCATGGAATCCTTTGGGTTGTACCTGTCAGACTGGCTGCATTTCGGCTGTGAGATTCTTTCCTTCATGTCATATGAATTCTTACTGAAGAGCCATGGCCCAAAAGAAAGTTTAAGACTCTCTGATCCAGGTGAACTAATCATAGACTTTAACTGTTGTCCGTGAGGAAAAATTTCCCAGTGGATTCTGTCTCTTCCTCACTGCCAACCGCCGATGATCTTGGAATCTCACGGTGTGTCTCAGGATAAGGCGGTCAGGTAGATGTAAGAGGGAATCCTGTTAGAAGGTATGGATTTGTGCACAGAAATAGGTTGGCATTTCATCTCAGCTCCACTGTTTCCTGAATACTCTGATCAAAGAATGAACTTGCGTCCCTCAATTCACTGACTCAGAAACATTTATAAATGCCTGGTAAGTGCTAGCCACTAGGCAGGAGTGAATAAGGTGAACGATAGCACTTCAGTCTACTAAAAAAGAGCTCAACTTACTTATTAGTTTCCAATTATTAGTAAATGAAGGGTAGGTAAATGGGTTTATTCAATAATATCCTATTTTAGGGGCGCCTGGGTGACTCAGTTGGTTAAGCGTCCGACTTCGGCTCAGGTCATGATCTCACGGTCCGTGAGTTCGAGCCCCGCGTCAGGCTCTGTGCTGACAGCTCAGAGCCTGGAGTCTGTTTCAGATTCTGTGTCTCCCTCTCTCTCTGCCCCTCCCCTGTTCATGCTCTGTCTCTCTCTGTCTCAAAAATAAATAAACGTTAAAAAAAATTAAAAAAAATAATTATATCCTATTTTATTCTTGAAGAATTAAAGTTCTCAAATGTATATTTCCATTTTTGATTTTGCATGTTTTCCATTTGAAAATAGGAACTTAATAAAAATAAAAATATAAGACACTGCTTCGTGTATACTTAATTAGATTAATACTCATATGGATTAAGTTCAATACTAAATACACGTTTCTTCTTCTGCTTCAGTCATTCATCTGTATTCAAACCTGTCAGCACAGTACATAAAATGTGTTTATTGTTACTTGCAAATTTCTTCAAGAGAGAGAAACAAGAATTGATAGTGTCCAGCTTTGCTGAGAACCACTGAAGACCACACGATCAACAATATCATTCCTTGATTTAAAAAAATAATAATAATTATATAGAGAAATGAATACACAATTAACTAAAATATAAGAGAACTATACAAACACTACAAAAGCATAGGGTGATATGGAGGGGGTAATATTTAAGAACTAAAAAGAGACACATAATTATGGATGAATTATCCTAAATTTCTGCTATTAATGGCCCCTAAAAATAGCCTAATGCATGAATATACAACTATCGACACCAATTGTCTTGTCAAGGAAAACACTTAATGGCTATTTTGTCATCATTCTCAATTAAATGCCCTTGGGGCCATTTAAAAAGTTATGCTGAAGTGGCCCTGAGACATGCAATAGTGAAGTCAGGTAGAGCCTTCATACAATCTGTGACCATGGGATATGTCATGGCTAATCATCATTGGTATTTTAAATTGTCATTGTGCACTGTTACATGTAATTTGGGGATACCAAAAATATACTTCTATCATTTGTGATGGTGGTTCCTCTTAATTTTTTTTTTAATGTTTATTCATTTTTTGAAAGACAGAGACAGAGCACAAGCAGGGTTGGGGCAGAGAGAGAAGAGGACACAGAATCTGAAGCAGGCTCCAGGCTCTGAGTTGTCAGCACAGAGCCCGATGTGGGCCTCGAACTCATGAGCCGCGAGATCATGACCTGAGCCGAAGTCAGATGGTCAACTGACTGAGCCACCCAGCCGCCCCTCCTCTTAATTTTTTTTTTAATGTTTATTTATTTTTATGAGAAAGAGAGAGACAGAGCAGGGGCGGGGGACGCGAAGAGAGGGAGACACAGAATCTGAAGCAGACTTCAGGCTCCTAGCTGTCAGTACAGAGCCTGACACAGGGCTTGAACTCACAAACCGTGAGACCATGACCTGAGCTGAAGTTGGTAGCTTAACTGACTAAACCACGGAGGTGCCCAGTGTTTCCTCTTAAAGCAAGGTCCCACAATATTTTCAACCGGCTCCTTTCCCCTTAGTTTCTTAGACAGTCGGGTTTGCAAAAGATAGATTTTTGTATTAGCACCCGTTTTGACCACAAGTTGTGTAAGATTTCCTCAGTTACTTTTTGGCAGTGACCGCGTATTTGATCCATTGAATCTGAATATTTGTCTACATTCATCAGCCAGTTCATCAACGGCTGGTGCTTTTATTTGATATAATTATTATTTCTCCTATGACTTGCATTATCAGAGGTACGACAAGCATTTCCTGTGAGACTTCTTTCCAGCAACAGTCAATAACAGCAAAACCAATTGAATCTTAGTAGGCAGCAAGTGCTTTTTGCTTAGTTTTGTTTGGTTTTTCTCCTATTCAATATTTTATGAGCGATGGCACTTTCAGAGGAGGCACCTTTATTTTTATGACATAACTTGCCTTTCTGCATAATTGAGCCTCCTAGGACCATCTGCCATCAGATTATGCCATATAATGTGGATTTGGATGCAAAATTAACTCATGCTCACAAATAATTCTGCAGTTGACATGCAGATTTCCAGCATCTTCCATCTGAGAGAATATAATTTCCACGACTCTTGTATTATATGAGGTATTAGAGGGCAAGGTCTTATTAGTATATATTCTTATAGTTTCTATTATTATAAGTCAAGATGTATATCTTATCTGACTCTGTGTTTAAAAGTTTTAATTCTGTAGCACAAAAATGACTGATGCTAATAGTCAAGCAATGCAGGCAAGGCTCTTCTCCTTGTATCCGTGGTGTTGATTTCCAGGATGCCAATATCTGTGCTTTGCAGCCATGAACCAACCATGTTACCAGGGCAACTGTGTTCATTCTTTCACTCAGTAAGTACCATGGAGCCCTTTAATGAGTAACTGTTCTAGGTGTTGGCAACATAGCAATTAACAAGATAGATAAAATTTCTGCATTTGTGGAACTTGTATTCCGCTGTGCTAAGATTTTGTACTGACTGTTTCTATTCTTCTGAATGTGGGAACTTCACTTATTACACCTGAGAAGTCTCTTTTAGCCATCACTTTTATTCATGTCAGGTACATAGTAAACACCAAATAAAGATGACTTCATTGAATAGTATTCATAAATTTAGCTTGACATACTAGATCCTTGAAGTTCTGGGTTTGCTATTGTTCTACGTAATTCTTTAATCTTCAGTTTCTCATTTTAATTTGTGATTTCCTGAAACCACAATAGTGAGGAGGAAAAAAAATCATCCTTGATATTTTGCAAATGAAGAAGGTGAAGAGAATTCGGTATTCTTAGAGAATTATCTGGAGTCTATTGCACACAAGTTATGACTTTGTGATCACACTTTTGGCTCTAACAGTTTATCCCTTTTTCACATGAAAAGTATGGTGTGTTCTTTTAAATCAAGATGAAATCGTTTACTTTAATTGCTTGCTCCACGTAATTTCAATGCGTTGTTTGGAATTAAACACAAACACACGATGTCCACACATCCCATCTCTGTACCATTTTGCACAACACATAAAAACACATAGCACCCAGATGCAGTGCTAGAGACACTGCACTTTAAATACCAATCCTGGGGGCGCCTGGGTGGCTCAGTTGGTTTAGCCGCCGACTTCGGCTCAGGTCATGATCTTGCGGTCCGTGAGTTCAAGCCCTGCGTCGGGCTCTGTGCTGACAGCTCAGAGCCTGGAGCCTGTTTCAGATTCTGTGTCTCCCTCTCTCTGACCCTCCCCCGTTCATGCTCTGTCTCTCTCTGTCTCAAAAATAAATAAATGTTAAAAAAAAATAAATACCAATCCTGGTGCTACTTAAGGCAGGACAAATATAAAATTAATTTATTGTGGTTTTGCCTTCATTTATCTACTGTTTCCCACACAAATAATTGTACCTTCTTTTAAAATTACCAAAGGTATCCTGTATGGGTGTTTTGTTTTGTGTTTTTTTGCATTTTTTAATGTTTGTTTATTCTTGAGAGAGAGAGAGAGAGAGAGAGAGAGAGAGAGAGAGAATGAGCGGGAGAGAGGCAGAGGGAGAGGGAGACACAGAATCCAAAGCAGGCTCCAGGCTCTGGGGTGTCAGCACAGAGCTGATTCTGGGCTCCAACTCACAAACTGTGAGGTCATGACCTGAGCCTAAGTCAGATGCTCAACTGACTGAGCCACCCAGGCACCCCATCCTTTGGTTTTATAAATTGGGAGAATGGTACATTTTGGTCTGTATATGTTTATTTGATCTGTAAATTCATTATTTTGATTAATAGATCAGAGAATAAATTTTGTTTAAAGAAGGTCTGCTTATGTTAAGCAAAATAAGTCAGAGAAAGAAAAATACCATATGATTTTACTCACATGTGGCATTTAAGAAACAAAAAAGATGAACTTATGGGAAAGAAGAAAAAGAGAGAGAGAGACAGACAGACAGACAGAGGCAGACCATAAGAGATTCTCAACTATAGAGAACAAACTGAGGGCTGCTGGAGGGGAGTTGGGTGGGGGATGGGCTAGATGGGTGATGGGTATTAAGCAGGGCACTTGGGATGAACATGAGATGTTATATGTAAGTGATGAATCACTAAATTCTACTCCTGAAACCAATGTTATACTATATGCTAAGTAACTAGAATTTAAATAAAAACTTGAAACAAACAAACAAAATGTCTAGTTTTCTGAGGTCCCTATTTTTGTCCCTTAGGGGATCCCCAGTGTTCTGACTCAGTAGCGTGGCATTTGTGATATTTTATGATAGACTCTGCCTAATTTTCCAATATTCCTCTCTCTTCATTCCATGCATAGTGATACTCCAAAATCTCTCAGATTTGCAAATTCTTTCAGAGCAAATTCTTTCTGTGTTCTTATATATCTGTACTCCCTGCCTAGATTACATTGCTCTGGACTTAATTTCATTTTAGCTGCTATCTACTGTCTTCTGCATGGTTTCCCCAAGCCCCGCGACTTGGGAATTATTTTATCTGCACGTATAAGGATGCCTGTCTGCGCTGATGTCTCCTCAATGAAGTTTCACTAACCAAGTTCTCCTGAAATCAGTAAATAGGAAATACCTAATTTATAGAAAATAATCTGCCTGCTTCTCACAAATTTTGGAGGCCAGTAAAATGGAAAATATAGGGTATTATTAGAAAGCAATAGTTCTCAATCACAGGTTTAGAAAGTTTGAGCTTTGCTCTGTATTGACTCCCCCCACCCCGAAAATTCATTCCTCAGTTCTGCTAATCCAGAGACAGATCATGTAGAAAGTCTGCCTGATTACGTTCTCATTATATTCACTTTTTCTTTTTCCTTCTTATATCTTCTCATAGGGAGGAAATACTGTGTATATTTGAGGCCAAACCTTAGAAAAGTACCCTGTTCCTTAGAGGTAAATGTTCTAACTCAGTCCCATAAGGCATGACCCCAAATACATTAATCAATTAATATATAGCACTTACCTTTCACTACGGTTATAGTTACTATCTTACCTGTTATACCTTGTACATGCTCCAATGGACTCTTTGTTATATTACATTATAACAATGTACCCCCTGCCCCGCCTTTCCCTAAATTTAAAGCTCTTGGTGTTAGATTATGTCACATCAATCTTACTATCCCCTAAGATTGAATGTTGTGTTTTAACTCTGTACTGTATTGTATAAAGACATTTGTTCAATTATTATCTATATTTCATTTAATGAATGGATAACTGAATTCCAGAATTTAAATATGGATAATTTATATTACATGTTTATAAATTTATTATTTTTACTAATTGCATATGATTAATGAGAAATCTTAAATAAACAAAAGGTTATATGTATTTATAGTGATATAATAGTTATACTTAATATATATAACAGCTTTGAAAATGTTGATAGAACCTTCTCATTTCCCTATCAGTAGACAGTACCTTATTTTTCAAAGTATTTCATTAGGCATATATTACTTTTCAAGTATAAATTTACAAGTTATTTTATTTATTTATGTATTTATTTATTATTTCTTTACATCTTTCTTTCTTTCTTTCTTTCTTTCTTTCTTTCTTTCTTTCTTTCTTCCTTCCTTCCTTCCTTCCTTCCTTCCTTCCTTCCTTCCTTCTCTTTTTCTTTCTTTCTTTCTTGAGAAAGAGAGAGTGAAAGTTTGAGTGGTAGAGGGAGAGAGAATCTTTTTTTTTTTTTAATTAATTAATTTATTTATTTATTTATTTTTTAATATATGAAATTTACTGTCAAATTGGTTTCCATACAACACCCAGTGCTCATCCCAAAAGGTGCCCTCCTCAATACCCATCACCCACCCTGCCCTCCCTCCCACCCCCCATCAACCCTCAGTTTGTTCTCAGTTTTTAACAGTCTCTTATGCTTTGGCTCTCTCCCACTCTAACCTCTTTTTTTTTTTTTTCCCTCCCCCTCCCCCATGGGTTTCTGTTACGTTTCTCAGGATCCACATAAGAGTGAAACCATATGGTATCTGTCTTTCTCTGTATGGCTTATTTCACTTAGCATCACACTCTCCAGTTCCATCCACGTTGCTACAAAAGGCCATATTTCATTTTTTCTCATTGCCACGTAGTATTCCATTGTGTATATAAACCACAATTTCTTTATCCATTCATCAGTTGATGGACATTTAGGCTCTTTCCATAATTTGGCTATTGTTGAGAGTGCTGCTAGAAACATTGGGGTACAAGTGCCCCTATGCATCAGTACTCCTGTATCCCTTGGATAAATCTTAAGGAGACTCTATTCCAGCATGGAGCCTGATGTAGGGCTGGGTCTCAGGACTCTGAGATCATGACCTGATGTGAAATCAAGAGTCGGACATTCGGGTGCCTGGGTGGCTCAGTCGGTTAAGCTTCTGACTTGGGCTCAGGTCATGATTTCGTGGTTCCTGAGTTTGAGCCCCATGTTGGGCTCTGTGCTGACAGCTCAGAGCTTGTAGCCTGCTTCAGATTCTATGTCTCATTCTCTCTCTGCCCCTCCCCACTTGTGCTCTCTCTCTCTCTCTCTCTCTCTCTCTGTCTCTCAAAAATAAATAAAAGTAAAAAAATTAAAATAAAAAAAGAGTCAGACCCTTAACTGAGTGAGCCACCCAGATGCCCCCAAGTTATTTTAAATTATATGTAAGGCTGGAGATATTGTTTTGAATATTGAACACATTGCAAATATTCAGAGTAAAGAGGTAAGAAATGTAGATGGATTAGGTTAGGAATCACTTATGAAAAGAGTATACGTTTTCACTCATATGATGCTTCAGCAATACAATTGTGTCATGCAGAGCTAAACAAAGCATAAAATGGAGTTCCATCGATTACAGTATTTTCAGATCTTGGTTGCAATTGATTAAAGTTATGAAATCAATTTAATGACGTTGTGTTTAATATACTTTTAATCCACCAAAAAAAAGATAAGAGGTAAACTGAAAATGGCAGGGCATTGCACATTACATTGTGAGATTTTGTTATGAGGGGTTGTGTGTATCTTATCTATGCAAAATTTACTGTTTCTTTCTGATTAAGCAAGTCTGAAGACTCTTGATTCAGAGTGTTTCCAAAATTCCATTTAAAACAGGAATCTACAATTTGTGAAGACCACATTGTTATTGAATAGTTTGCAAAATGTGCCTTAGCACCCTTTTTCCTACAGCATGCCTTTGCTTTCCTATGTATTGTCAAGGTGAGATTTGCTAATGTATAGCTGTTGCCTTCCCCACAAAGAGTGCAGGTATTCAGCTTGTTGTGATAATCCTGATAGAGTATATTGATCCAGCAATATCTCTCTTAAATCGTGTTTGTGATCAAGTATGTATAGATTGCTAAATTAGAAGACAACTACTATAGAGATTGAGACTTTTGGTTCATTATATGGAAAAACCACTTAAAAATATACACAGCCAAAAATTTTTTTTTCAATTTTTTTTAATGTTTATTCATTTTTGAGAGACAGAGAGCAAGCAGGAGTGGGGCAGAGAGAGAGAGGGAGACATAATCTGAAGCAGGGTCCAGGCTCTGAGCGGTCAGCACAGAGCCTGAAGTGGGGTTCGAACTCACGAACTGTGAGATCATGACCTGAGCCGAAGTCAGACACCCAATTGACTGAGCCACCCTGACTCCCCACAGCCAAAAGTTTTGATGATTAGTTACCATTGGTTGAACACAGTCAATATTCAAAATACGGGATATTTTAAAAAGTGAAATGGGATTGAAATGTATTTCACTATTTTCATTTTACAAATGATTTTGTATATCTTGTTTTTCAAAACGGTTCAGAAAATCTGGTTAAAGAAATGCAGATTTCTCTAGAAAAATAGCAGCAGGACCAGAAATAGTCTGGGATAAAAAACAGTGAGGAGGATCAGTCTAGAGAACTAGAAGATATGTGTAACAGCCTTGTCCTCATCTCAGTGTCTCTAACCAGAATTCCAGACAATTATTAAAAGAACGGTATTTGAGCTGTTCCCCTCTCATCTATTGTGAACATCTTGTGTTGACCCCCTAACTTCAACTCTATGACTCTCTTCTAGTTCCTTGGCTTCCTGAACCCCTCCTTGCGGGTTTACAACACATTTACCTAAGTATGAATTTATTCATTATCATCTTGCCCAGGTCCAAAAGAAGGTTTAAGGGGAAGCCTTGTTGACTTCATGAGTGAATCATGCAATTTATTCCAGTTTGACAACTGAAAAAAACTAGCCCCACTTTAGAAGGATGTTGGTAGCAATCTCCAAAGTTTCTCATGGACATGTAGGCACCTGAAAGATCATTTCCATGTCTGTGTCTGATACTCATCTCTTCTATTTTCAAAGAGTGCCTCATGTTCCACAAATAGAAGCACCCAGGGATACTTTTTCAGCCCACAAAAATCTGACATTTAACAAAATGTATTCCTCAATCCATGTGAAAATGAAAGTTCTTAATTCATGCATAATCATTATATACTAAACTGTGAACTTAGCCTGTTTGACTTAATATGTCAATACCACGAGAAAAGAATTAGCAGCGATTTTAAATATATCACTGTAAATACATGTTCATATTTATTTTATAATGTCAAGAAATGTCTTTTAAGTCTACTTATATTTCAAGTGATATTTATATTTGCCTCTCATCCTAGCATCTTTTACATTTTTTTAAATATTATAATACCTTTAAACAAATTGACACAGTAACAGAATGAGAACATTTAATTGTGTGAATTTATTTATTATGTACACAGGAATTTTTCAACTATATGTCAGTTTTGTCTTCAAGTAATTGATATGTTTTTCTGTAACACGATCATTTGCTCTACCCCTTTTTATGGAGCGTGAATAAAGCTCATCTTTATTCAAAATAACAAATTAGTAAAGTTATTTTTATGTACATAAAAAACATCCACACTAGCTTTGAATTGCATTGCTTTCAGCAAAACATTCATTTATTTTAAGCTGATTCACTTACAGAACATTGGATTCAAATGACTACAGTTTAAAGTCAGTTTAATCTTTATGAAATTGACAATATCAGTTTCCATTGTAACCAAGGGACCACTCATAACAAATACAAAGAAGAAACTCTATTATTCCATCTACTCTGAAGTACAGAGTCACACTACCCATACACAGAAACATTAATTACTCTAGTCATGAATTATTTATTCGTAAACTTTCCCTCTTAGAAGATGAAATAATTTCTCTGTAGTACAAAAGGAATTTTATTATTAACATTACTAAATTATGTGACACATTTTTTAAGAAGAAATATTACTTGCTTCTATTAAGTCACATAGAGTAATAAAAACTAATTCTTTCAGGCTGTAAACTATGGGAATTACAAAAAGGTATCTACTGCAGAACAATGTAGTCTTAGATAAAAACATCTTCATTGGTCATAGGTCACCTTTAGCTTGGCTATTTAATCTTGGGTCTTTTATTTTTCATAAGTGTTTTACTACTAGGGTGTCTAGATGTAGCACGATCTAAACCTGTAACCCTTTCTGTTTATCTACCAATTTGTTAGCAATGGATTAAAGATAGATTATGTATCATCTGAAAATACTTAATCATCTTTGTGCATTTTTGATCTATTTTGTATTTAGGCTTGTTTTCTGTTGAAATCATCATCATTGTATTATAATTCAGTAAAATTATTTTCAATTCAAAATTAGATATGCCTTATGAATAATAATTTATGATGAATAACTGTAGGAGTACAACCACCTAACTTAGAGACATATTTTTTGAGAGTTTGGTCCCCTACTCCTTTGATCCTCAGATCCTTAGAAATGAACAAGGAAAAATCTGGTGACACTTTAAGGCCATAAGAAAATTACAAGAACAAAAATCCAAGTAAGTTTGCATCCAAAAAAAAGTATATAAAAATGCATCTATGCACGCTGTGTGTATGTGTTTGTGTGTTTCTTCCACACATATCTACATATATATTTTTAATTGAATACCTGTATTAAATATCAATTTCTCTTACTGGCCACCTGTTTTCACAATCAGTGAGAATGCAGTGAAGGATCTACAGTGTGTTGTGTCACTTTTACCAACCAGCTATGTTTACAGATAATGGACACATTTATTTGCATTGGAACAGAGATGGGAAGTTAAATAAAGTCAGACTAAGAGGAGGCAAGCTGTTGGGTATACACAAGGACATAGAGTGGGGAGTTTGGTTTCAATTTCAATTTAAGAATTCATGAATCAAATAATACCTCACTTTACAGTCAGAGGAGATGGGAAGGCGAGCTGGATTCCCACAACAAGGAATAATCAATGGAAGCAATTAACAAGTGTTTCTGGCAATTTGAAATGTTGCTTCATTTTCTGGAAGAGGAATGAAATGGATCATTATTTTTCTTCCTCTGGCCTGAAGTTATATCTATTTATTAAATAGTATGTGGTAATTTATCAAAGATAGAGAGGAACGATTTAAGCATCGTGAATATATATAATCAAATATTTATAAGATTAAAATCTCAGATTTTTTATAGATCTATATATTAATATAAAATCTTGGATAACATAGAGTTATTTATGGCTAACCCTAACAAAAAGTCGGTATTAACAGGGGTAATAATAATAATGATGATAAAATTATTTCACAAAAATTATCACTTTGGGGATTCCCAAATAAATATACTATTTGATCTAACATGTGACTGATATTTTACTACTTATAAAACTTGTACATGTTTGTGACACTTGGATACTTTGGAAACTATCCTTACTTTTTCTTCTCTGCACTTCCACTCTTGATATTTAATTTGACTTATTAGGGAGTGGGGTGGCTGACTGCATCTACCTTCTTCTAGTAACTGCATCAGGGGACTCTGTGGAGAGTGGTTATACCATAGTGTTGTCTCACAATTCTCTGAGCTAGAACATCCAAGTGGCTGGCCTATTCAAGGGAGTGGTTTGAACTTGTCAGTCTTTGTAACAATATCAGATATAGGATATGTCTTAGCCATACTTGAGCTTTCTGGTTCTTGCAGGGTGACTATCAGTTTGCAGTCCTGAGGTTGAAGGTATAGGTGATGGTAATGCACCATCATTAAGCTATATCTGCCAGAATGTCCTTAATTTTGGAAGTATTCATTTATTAACTCCTTTATTCAGGCAGCATATATTTACTAGCTGCTTTATGTATCACATACACACTCTTCTGTGCTCCGGGATACAAAGGAAAACAAAATAGAGTTAATCCTTGATCTCCCAGAGCAGTTAAGTGAAATGGACACTGACGTCTCAACAAATGATCACCTTTAGCCTCTTTGAATGTCCATATAATAGGCAGAAGTGATATTTTTATTTGAATTGTTGATGTACTCCTAGTTACATACAACAGACTTCATTCTGGCTGGTTTCAACAAACAACAACAACAACAAATGACTCCTTGTGAGTGCCTTAGTTTGCTTGAAGAATTCCCAGGAGGGCCAGAAAACTAGTGCATGGCTATTAGTAGGAGCAATGGAATGGCTCCCATTGGATGGCTTCTATGTGATTCAGTTGCTTCCAGCCACACCCCAGCAGTTTTCAGTAGAGAGGGACCCACAGATGTTCTGTAGAGACTTATTCCTGCTTCCCCTACCTGCTTGTGCCTGCTCTGGCACACTGACACTCTCCCTTGTGTATTTATTTCATGAAAATTCTCCTTATTCATATGGCTGTTCTCTGAATAAAGGTCTCAACCCAATGGGTATGAATAGGAGGAATTAAGTAATTTGCTTATTCCAAGTAACAAGAGAAGATTTAAGTTATTGACTGTAAAACCTGTTTCCATTTGTATTGACACTTCTAGCACTCCACTGATTGGCTTATGACATTAAATCAGCAATTATTTACTCAACGTCTTCTAAGTTCCAGGTAATCTATGAAGCGCTGGCTTTATCACCAAGCAGACCTTCTACATCACAAGATACTCATAAGTTATATCATAAAAAATTGTATTCAATTTGCTATTGGAGTCCATTTGGTCATCATTTCACTTCCTAATTATTAAGGGCCCTTAGAAGGAATCCACTTTCAAGATGTTCTCCACTTTTTTTTCAAAACTGCACTCTTCACAGATGCTGAAACGCCCATATTGCAAACACAGTTGAATTGCCTTGATCTGAATTTTTCTTTGAAGACCCTGTAATCTAATGTTTGTTTTCAATAATTCAATGAGACTGTCCTCTCCACAGGTTTCAATCACTGATTTAACTTTATCTGCTTACCTTTTTTGTGTGTGTCATGCACTATTCTAGGTTCTAGGAATATGGCAACTTGAAAAGCAAACATCCCTGCTCTCAGAGAGCTTACACTCTCACAAAATGATTGTACAATACAATGGTTTTAAATAAGCATCTGTGATTTACCACTTTTACCACTTTTTTCATATCAGAATTTCTCAGTTTTCTTCTGCTTTAATATTACAATGATATCTTGGGACTTCTTAATTGGTCTTTCCAACATGCAAAATCCTTAATATCCTATTCTCACCATATTCCCTCTTCCTCCACATTTCTCCCTTGTATGTTTCACCTTCTCATACAGACTTCCCAATAATTTTTTAGAGGATAAATCATAAATCTATATTTAGTCCCACCCATTTTGACATTTATAAATAGTGGTTAGGTATGTTTAATTGCATATCCATGTGGAACTTAACAGGTCAAACTTGAATTTATCAGCTCTGTCCCTCAAATATCTTTCTTATACTTTAAAGTTAGAAATATGTTAGAATTCTTTTCCATTCCATCACCATCCACTTTTCATCCCCTCAGACCTTCTAACTTATCATTAAATCCTATTGATTTTTTCACAGTGTCTTACATTTTCTACTCCTTTCTAAATCTACAAGGTGTGTGTTCCAGAAGGGGAAAACATAGGAGAGAACTTTACATGGATAATGATCTTGAATTGAGCTAGGTTGTTTTTTTATTTTTATTTTTGGCTATTTTGCTTTGTTTTAATAAATAAGAATTCAGTAGTTGGGTATGTTGTGTGGGTAGACTAGAATGAAATAACATAGAGACTTAGATATATGTAATGGCTTGAACACTATGGAAATATTTTTCTCACTTGTGCTATAATTGTCATGGGCTATTCCAGTTCAATATCTGACACTTCTCTCCGGGTAATTCAAAAGCCCAAGCCCATCCCTCAGGTCCGTGGTACCTGATTCTGACTGACAGAAGAGGAGAAAGCATTCTATCAAAATGTCTTAAGTAAGAAATGGCCAATATCAATTATATTTCCAATTCTTGATTAGAATCTGTGTGTCTACATTGATTTCAAGAAAATCTGGGAAATATAATCTTAAGAAAAAAAAATTACTATCGTGAAGAACAGCTAGCTACATGTCCCACAACAGAAATGGAGAAAGGAATTTCAAGGTAGAGAAAATTATGTGTGAATGGAAACAGAAGGAAGCATAGGAAGGAAACAAGAACACGGTCAGTGCTGTTAAAGTATTAATTGGTAGCTGCTGATTGAGAGAGTTTCAGGGACTGAGAAGGTACCATGTGGGATAATTGAACTATTGTGAGAGAGGATGGAATTAGTGAACCGGGGGTTTAATTATTTTGCTGAGAAGTGTGAACTTAGACTCTGATAGCAATACATTAAAGATATGTAAGTGAGAAAGAGCGTCAATCACTTGTGTTACACAAATAAAGTTCTGTAGCATTTATAGGATAACCTGCTTTGGAAGTAGGACTCTTGTTCAAGACAATGATTCTTCTACCAGATTGGAAACTTCCTAAAGGCAAATCTTGATTCATTTCATCTTTTGGATTCAATATGGAATTCAGCATAGTGATTTCTATGAGCTGAATGTGTCCCCCCAAAGTTGATATGTTGAAGCCCTAATCCACAGCACCTAAGAATGTGAATGTATTTGGTGATGAGGCCTTTAAAGAAGTAATTAGGTTAAAATAGAGTCCTTAAAGTGGGCCTTAATCCAATAGGACTAGTGTCCTTGTAAGAAGAGTAGATAAAGGTCAACAACACAGACAGAGGAGACATCACATGAAGACAAAGGGAGACAGTGTACATCAGCATGTCAAGGAAAGATGCCTCAAAATGAAATTTGCAGACACCTTGGCAACTGGGTTCCCACCTCCAAGTGTGAGAAAATACATTTCTGTTATTTAAGCCACCCAGTCTGGGGTAATTGTGATGGCAACCCTAGTAAACCAATGCAGTGACACTTCAGTAAATATTTATTGCAAGTGTTCAATTTAACCTCAGTCCAGTCTGTACTAACTACCCTTTACTCTGCTCCTACCCATGGCCATCATCAACAATCCTAACTTCCCTGTCGGATTACCAAATTCTGTCTCTGTCCCAATGTCAAATGGTATTAGACTCTGAATGAGATTGAACACTAGGGAAGAATAATTAGTAGTTTAGGAAAATTGAGTGTTAGTAATTAAGGGACTAATACCTTAACTAATTACTTCTATGAAGCTCCATCTGTTTCTTTTTTCAATATGATTCAGTAAACACACCAGCAATCGTGAATGCACAATGAAATCAGGATGTTCCAAAACAATGTGTTGTCACAGAGATTTTTGAGCTAGTGCCTCAAGTTTAGAGGTCGCCTGTCATGTTATGGTTACAGGTGTGTGAACAATTAAGTTAACCTTTGGGAGCATCCATTTGTTTTTCAAAAAATAGGACAGATATTAATTTACAGGGCTATTATTAGAATTAAATAAAACAAGTCATTGGAATTTTCTAACACAGTGCCTGGTGTTATGTGATGTTTTTCTGTAGATACCCTTTCCATACTAAATTGTACTAAACTGGTTTTAAATATTATTCAATAAGAATTGCTAGAAATAGTTTTCCCTGTAATATGGAAGGGAAAAAGTACCTATCAAATATAGCATCATTGAATGATATATCTTTCTTTCACACAGGTTTTCTTCGTTACTATAAACATGTCAAGAAAAATAGAAATGGAAATTTGTTGTCATTTAATTTGTCAGCATTTAGCATATTTATAGAGACTTAACTTTTTTAAATTAAAAAAAATTGTAATGTTTATTTTTTGAGAGAGAGAGAGACAGAGTGTGAGCAAGAGAAGGGCAGAGAGAGAGGGAGACACAGAATCCAAAGAAGGATCCAGGCTCTGAGCTGTCAGCACAGAGCGTGATGCGGGCTCAAACTCACAAGCCGTGAGATCATGACCTGAGCCAAAGTCAGACGCTTAAGTGACTGAGCCACCCAGGCACCTCGAGACTTAACTTTTTATTTTCTTCAGTATATGAAATTTATTGTCAAATTGGTTTCCATACAACACCCAGTGCTCATCCCAAAAGGTGCCCTCCTCAATACCCATCACCCATCCTCTCCTCCCTCCCACCCCACATCAACCCTCAGTTTGTTCTCAGTTTTTAAGAGTCTCTTATGCTTTGGCTCTCTCCCACTCTAACCTCTTTTTTTTTCCCTCCCCCCCGCCATGGGTTTCTATTAAGTTTCTCAGGATCCACATAAGAGTGAAACCATATGGTATCTGTCTTTCTCTGTATGGCTTATTTCACTCAGCATCACACTCTCCAGTTCCATCCACGTTGCTACAAAGGGCCATATTTCATTCTTTCTCATTGCCACGTAGAACTCCATTGTGTATATAAACCACAATTTCTTTATCCGTTCATCAGTGGATGGACATTTAGGCTCTTTCCATAATTTGGCTATTGTTGAGAGTGCTGCTATAAACATTGGGGTACAAGTGCCCCTATGCATCAGTACTCCTGTATCCCTTGGGTAAATTCCTAGCAGTGCTATTGCTGGGTCCTAGGATAGGTCTATTTTTAATTTCTGAGGAACCTCCACACTGTTTTCCAGAGCGGCTGCACCAATTTGCATTCCCACCAACAGTGCAAGAGGGTTCCCGTTTCTCCACATCCTCTCCAGCATCTATGGTCTCCTGATTTGTTCATTTTGGCCACTCTGACTGGCGTGAGGTGATATCTGAGTGTGGTTTTGATTTGTATTTCCCTGATGAGAAGCGACGTTGAGCATCTTTTCATGTGCCTGTCGGCCATCTGGATGTCTTCTTTAGAGAAGTGTCTATTCATGTTTTCTGCCCATTTCTTCACTGGGTTATTTGTTTTTCGGGTGTGGAGTTTGGTGAGCTCTTTATAGATTTTGGATACTAGCCCTTTGTCCGATATGTCATTTGCAAATATCTTTTCCCATTCCGTTGGTTGACTTTTAGTTTTGCTGGTGGTTTCCTTTGCTGTGCAGAAGCTTTTTATCTTCATAAGGTCCCAGTAATGCATTGTTGCTTTTAATTCCCTTGCCTTTGGGGATGTGCCGAGTAAGAGATTGCTACGGCTGAGGTCACAGAGGTCTTTTCCTGCTTTCTCCCCTAGGGTTTTGATGGTTTCCTGTCTCACATTCAGGTCCTTTATCCATTTTGAGTTTATTTTTGTGAATGGTGTGAGAAAGTGGTCTAGTTTCAACCTTCTGCATGTAGCTGTCCAGCTCTCCCAGCACCATTTGTTAAAGAGACTGTCTTTTTTCCATTGGATGTTCTTTCCTGCTTTGTCAAAGATTAGTTGGCCATACATTTGTGGGTCTAGTTCTGGGGTTTCTATTCTATTCCATTGGTCTTTGTGTCTGTTTTTGTGCCAATACCATGCTGTCTTGATGATGACAGCTTTGTAGTAGAGGCTAAAGTCTGGGATTGTGATGCCTCCTGCTTTGGTCTTCTTCAAAATTACTTGGGCTATTCGGGGACTTTTGTGGTTCCATATGAATTTTAGGATTGTTCTAGTTTCGAGAAGAATGCTGGTGCAATTTTGATTGGGATTGCATTGAATGTGTAGATAGCTTTGGGTAGTACTGACATTTTGACAACATTTATTCTTCCAATCCATGAGCAGGGAATGTCTTTCCATTTCTTTATATCTTCTTCAATTACCTTCATAAGCTTTCTATAGTTTTTAGCATACAGATCTTTTACATCTTTGGTTAGATTTATTCCTAGGTATTTTATGCTTCCTGGTGCAATTGTGAATGGGATCAGTTTCTTTATTTGTCTTTCTGTTGCTTCATTATTAGTGTATAAGAATGCAACTGATTTCTGTGCATTGATTTTGTATCCTGCAACTTTTCTGAATTCATGTATCAGTTCTAGCAGACTTTTGGTGGAGTCTATCGGATTTTCCATGTATAATATCATGTCATCTGCAAAAAGCGAAAGCTTGGCTTCATCTTTGCCAATTTGGATGCCTTTGATTTCCTTTTGTTGTCTGATTGTTCATGCTAGAACTTCCAACACATATGTTAAACAACAGCGGTGAGAGTGGGCATCCCTGTCATGTTCCTGATCTCAGGGAAAAAGCTCTCAGTTTTTCCCCATTGAGGATGATGTTAGCTGTGGGATTTTCAAAAATGGCTTTTATGATGTTTAAGTATGTTCCTTCTATCCCGACTTTCTGAAGGGTTTTTATTAAGAAACGGTGCTGAATTTTGTCAAATGCCTTTTCTGCATCGATTGACGGAATCATATGGTTCTTATCTTTTCTTTTATTAATGTCTTGTATCACGTTGATTGATTTGTGAATGTTAAACCAGCCCTGCATCCCAGGAATGAATCCCACTTGATCATGGTGAATAATTCTTTTATATGCTGTTGAATTCGATTTGCTAGTATCTTATTGAGAATTTTTGCATCCATATTCATCAGAGATATTGGCCTGTAGTTCTCTTTTTTTACTGGGTCTCTGTCTGGTTTAGGAATCAAAGTAATACTGGCTTCATAGAATGAGTCTGGAAGTTTTCCTTCCCTTTCTATTTCTTGGAATAGCTTGAGAAGGATAGGTATTATCTCTGCTTTAAACGTCTGGTAGAACTCCCCTGGGAAGCCATCTGGTCCTGGACTCTTATTTGTTGGGAGATTTTTGATAACCGATTCAATATCTTCGCTGGTTGTGGGTCTGTTCAAGCTTTCTATTTCCTCCTGATTGAGTTTTGGAAGCGTGTGGGTGTTTAGGAATTTGTCCATTGCTTCCAGGTTGTCCAGTTTGTGGGCATATAATTTTTCATAGTATTCCCTGATAATTGCCTGTATCTCTGAGGGATTGGTTGTAATAATTTCATTTTCATTCATGATTTTATCTATTTGGGTCATCTCCCTTTTCTTTTTGAGAAGCCTGGCTAGAGGTTTATCAATTTTGTTTATTTTTTCAAAAAACCAACTCTTGGTTTCGTTGATCTGCTCTACAGTTTTTTTAGATTCTATATTGTTTATTTCTGCTCTGATCTTTATTATTTCTCTTCTTCTGCTGGGTTTAGGCTGCCTTTGCTGTTCCTCTTCTGTTTCCTTTAGGTGTGCTGTTAGATTTTGTATTTGGGATTGTTCTTGTTTCTTGAGATAGGCCTGGATTGCAATGTATTTTCCTCTCAGGACTGCCTTCACTGTGTCCCAAAGCGTTTGGATTGTTGTATTTTCATTTTCTTCCATATATTTTTTAATTTCTTCTCTAATTGCCTGGTTGACCCACTCATCTTTAGTGGGGTGTTCTTTAACCTCCATGCTTTTGTACGTTTTCCAGACTTTTTCCTGTGGTTGATTTCAAGCTTCATAGCATTGTGTCTGAAAGTATGCATGATATGATGTCAATTCTTGTATACTTATGAAGGGCTGTTTTGTGCCCCAGTATATGATCTATCTTGTAGAATGTTCCATGTGCACTCGAGAAGAAAGTATATTCTGTTGCTTTGGGATGCAGAGTTCTAAATTTATCTGTCAAGTGCATCTGATCCAATGTATCATTCAGGGCCCTTGTTTCTTTATTGACTGTGTGTCTAGATGATCTATCCATTTCTGTAAGTGGAGTGTTAAAGTCCCCTGCAATGACCACATTCTTATCAATAAGGTTGCTTATGTTTATGAGTAATTGTTTTATATATTTGGGGGCTCCGGTATTTGGCGCATAGACATTTATAACTGTTAGTTCTTCCTGATGGATAGACCCTGTGATTATTATATAATGCCCTTCTTCATCTCTTGTTACAGCCTTTAATTTAAAGTCTAGTTTGTCTGATATAAGTATGGCTACTCCAGCTTTCTTCTGACTTCCAGTAGCATGATAAATAGTTCTCCATCCCCTCACTCTCAATCTGAAGGTGTCCTCAGGTCTAAAATGAGTCTCTTGTAGACAGCAAATAGATGGGTCTTGTTTTTTTATCCATTCTGATACCCTATGTCTTTTGTTTGGTGCATTTAGTCCATTTCCATTGTGTTATTATAGAAAAATATGGGTTTAGAGTCATTGTGATGTCTGTAGGTTTCATGCTTGTAGCGATGTCTCTGGTACTTTGTCTCACAGGATCCCCCTTAGGATCTCTTGTAGGCCTGGTTTAGTGGTGACGAATTCTTTCAGTTTTTGTTTGTTTGGGAAGACCTTTATCTCTCCCTCTATTCTAAATGACAGACTTGCTGGTTAAAGGATTCTAGGCTGCGTATTTTTTCTTTTCATCACATTGAAGATCTCCTGCCAATTCTTTCTGGCCTGCCAAGTTTCAGAAGACAGATCAGTCACGAGTCTTATAGGTCTCCCTTTATATGTTAGGGCACGTTTATCAGTCGCTGCTTTTAGAATTTTCTCTTTATCCTTGTATTTTGCCAGTTTCCCTATGATATGTCGTGCAGAAGATTGATTCAAGTTACGTCTGAAGGGAGTTCTGTGTGCCTCCTAGATTTCAATGCCTTTTTCCTTCCCTAGATCCGGGAAGTTCTCAGCTATGACTTCTTCGAGTACCCCTTCAGCACCTTTCCCTCCTTCTTCCTCCTCTGGAATGCCAATTATGCATACATTATTTCTTTTTAGTGCATCACTTAGTTCTCTAATTTTCCCCTCATACTCCTGGATTTTTTTTATCTCTCTTTTCCTCAGCTTCCTCTTTTTCCATAATTTTATCTTCTAGTTCACCTATTCTCTCCGCCGCCTCTTCAATCCAAGCCGTGGTCGTTTCCATTTTATTTTGCCTCTCATTTATAGCGTTTTTCATCTCCTCCTGACTATTCCTTAGTCCCTTGATCTCTGTAGCAATAGATCCTTTGCTGTCCTCTATACTGTTTTCAAGCCCAGAGATTAATTTTTTGACTATTATTCTAAATTCACTCTGTGATATTATTTAAATCCTTTTTGATCAGTTTGTTAGCTGTCGTTATTTCCTGGAGATTCTTTTGAGGGGAATTCTTCCATTTCATCATTTTGGATATTCCCTGGAGTGGTGAGGACCTGCAGGGCACTTCCCCTGTGCTGTGGTGTATAACTGGAGTTGGTGGGCGGGGCCGCAGTCAGACCTGATGTCTGCCTCCAGCCCACTGCTGAGGCCACAGTCCGACTGGTGTGTGCCTTCTCTTCCCCTCTCCTAGGGGCAGGATTCACTGTGGGGTGGCGTGGCCCATCTGGGCTACTTGCACACTGCCAGGCTTGTGGTGCTGGGGATCTGGCGTATTAGCTGGGGTGGGTAGGCAAGGTGCACGGGAGCAGGAGGGGCAGGCTTAGCTTGCTTCTCCTTAGGTGATCCACTTCAGGAGGGGCCATGTGGCAGCGGGAGGGAGTCAGACCCGCCGGAGGGGTGGCTCCGCAGAAGCACAGCTTTGGATGTTTGTGTGGTGCAAGCAAGTTCCCTGTTAGGAACTGGTTCCCTTTGGGATTTTGGCTGGGGGATGGGCGAGGGAGATGGGGCTGGCGAACACCTTTGTTCCCCGCCAAGCTGAGCTCTGTAGTCCAGGGGCTTAGCAACTCTCCCTCCCTTTGTCCTCCAGCCTTCAAGTTTTCTGAGCAGAGCTGTTAGCTTATAACCTTCTAGGTGTCAAGTCCCGCTTGCTGTGGGAACATACTCCATCCGGCCCCTCGGCTTTTGTGAGCCAGACTTGAGGGCTCTGCTTGTCTGGTGGGCCGCCCCTCCGCCCTGGCTCCCTCCCGCCAGTCCGTGGAGCACACACCGCTTAGCCGCCCTTCCTACCCTCTTCCGTGGGCCTCTCGTCTGCGCTTGGCTCCGGAGACTCCGTTCTGCTAATCCTCTGGCGGTTTTATGGGTTATTTAGGCAGGTGTAGGTGGAATCTACATGATCAGCAGGACCTGCGGTAAGCCCAGTGCCCTCCTGTGCTGCCATCTTTTGGAGACTTAACTTTTTTTATTTTTTTATTTTTTTTATTTTATTTTTTTTTAATTTATTTTTGGGACAGAGAGAGACAGAGCATGAACGGGGGAGGGGCAGAGAGAGGGAGAGGGAGACACAGAATCGGAAACAGGCTCCAGGCTCCGAGCCATCAGCCCAGAGCCTGACGCGGGGCTCGAACTCACGGACCGCGAGATCGTGACCTGGCTGAAGTCGGACGCTTAACCGACTGCGCCACCCAGGCGCCCCAAGACTTAACTTTTTTTAAATGAAAGGTCTCTGTTATTACAAAATAGAAAATAATATATATATATACATATATATTTATATATATGTATATATATACAGTTAGATATACTACATATATATATATATATATATATATATATATATATATATATATATAGTTAGAACCCAAGACAGGGAAAAATAAATCTAAACATTACTGGGTAAGTGGAATTTAATCCCTAATAGATCTCCATTTATATTTTGGGTGTTGATTCTATTTGTTAATGTTATATGTACTTCTGGCTTTCTGTTTAGCTTTAGTTGTTTCAATACCCTGAATGATTAAATAAACAAAAAAACAAAAGAACAAAGACTACTTATTTTAATTATGTTAAGAATTAATTAGTGTCTTGCTTCTTCACAGATGTGTGATATGTATTCAATCTGGGCTCTAGGAAGTTACTTTTACACATGGGGGGTCAAAAGTACATGGATGGTAGTCAGTTGCACAAAGTCATAGAATGGGTCCATGGGCAAACTTTTCAAGACACATGAATAATCTCACCACAGCCTCACAGTCTTAGCATGATGCTCTCCGCGTTGAAAAACATCGTTTGGAGATGGCCGCCATGTGTTAGAATCTAGAATCAAAGACTCTAGAGCTGCATGACCATGTTAACTACGAACTTCAGTTTCCCCATCTGTAATGGCCATATCATACACCTTGTGCTATGAAAATTTTTTAAGTCAGTACATACAAAGTGTTCCATTTGCCACATGAGAGGTGCCCAGTAGACTGTGTCTTCTACAATGTGGCAGGGATTTGGTACTATTTTTCTTCATAGAGCACGATTGTTTTGTTTAATTTTTGACCAAATTTTAAATTAAAAAAAAAAAACAACCTGATGTTCTGATTTTACAACTAATTTATTGCATGCATTTGTGCTTCCTTTTTTTACTAAAACAAACCAAAAATATTTGTAAAATGTCTTGTAACAATTTGTCCCCCTAGGTCTCCCATGTATGTAAGGATTATATGCATTTGAAGAAATAATTTCTCCAAGAGAATTCTGGGGAGAATAAATAAATGACACAAATATTGAGTTTTTTATGAAAAAAAAACATTTGTCTCAAACAATATTTATAAAATAGGGATTCGTTTGGAATGAGCTTTAACCACTACCCAATAACTTTGCTGAATAAATACAGACTGCTGTTGGCATAATCATTTCAGATATTTGCCTTTATTTAAAATTATAGTAAAACATTTGTTATACAATGATACTTACTCTGAAGGTTATCTAATATACCATAGCCTTTCACTTTAATTTTTGGATAAATATCACAGTTACTGCAAACATCCTATTATGTTAAAGTTTAGCAAATGCAGTTTCTATTTGCTCAGAAGTATGTCAGGCTTCCTCTCTTCAACACACCACACTGGTAAAAAACATAAAAGCTATATATTCCTTTTGTGTCCTATTCATATTTATAATTTTTAGAGAAATTTCAAAACCAGGGAAGAAAGAGGGTAAACAGACAGCTGGTGTCATTCGACTTGGACCTGGCTGTAAATAATTATTACTTGTCATTTATATTAGAGGTTTCCTTCATTGGATTATATAATTAATTGGCCAAAATATGCAATGGGTTTGTACCTCTAAGATGAGGAAACACTTTCTTTCCTCTTTCTCTTTTCTCTTCTTTTCATAAATAATAATTTACAGAGCATGGTAACTTATTCCGTCTCCCATCTACCCTTCTCCATAAGCTGAATCTCTCTGGGTAGAAGACATGCTGGGAGGCAGCAGACATACAAACTCCACAGGAATTTTGAATGAAAATGGGGGTAAGGCTGAGACTGTGAAGGAGAACATTATAGTCTCCCTTGAGGAGAGAGGTTGCATGAGAGAACTCACCCAAAAAAAGGAAGCCGAGTTATCAGGAAGGGAAGGAAGAACATTTGTGTTATTTTACACTCCCCTCCAGAACATCAATATTTTACGGGCTTCTCCCTTGGGAACTGATAGAAGATTCTATCTCCACTAAGTAAAAATGCATATAGCTCCCTTTGAAGGATTGCCTGTTACCATCTAGATAGGTGGGGAAATTACTAACGCTTGCACTTTTCAAGGAAATATTTTCTTATTACTTTCCCTTGTTTTATTTTTCCCTGTATCTGAAGGGGAAAAAAAGTGCAAAGGTAAGGGAGGAAAAGAAGTATGAAACAATACATATTATTTGTGATCCATTATGGTTATATATGTTCTATATTAAAGCACACTGGGCGGAAGAAAAATGACAGTTTTCTAATTAGAAAAGTGGAAACTTTTAACTAATGAATTTGCAACTCCAGAGTCATACTACATGTTACATTGCTGCATACAGACTTTTTTATTCCTGGAACATTAAGACTGATTAAACAGTGTCCAATAGATTTGAGTCATAACTTGGTATAGCCAACACTAACCATTTATTTTCTTTATTTAGTTACTATTTTATTGTATTTTATTTTATTTTATTTTATTTTGGAGAGAGAGAGAGAGAGAGAGAGGCAAAAAGGGAGGGAGAGAGGAGAATCCCAGACAGGCTCCAAGCTATTGGCACAGAGCCCAACACGGGGCTCAAACTCACAAACCATGAGATCATGACCTGAGCCGAAGTCAGACACTTAACCCACTGAGCCACCCAAGTGCAGAATAATACTAACCGTTTCTTAAAAATTAACACAAATTATGTGTTCACTTTCTAAAAGGAATGGGGCAGCAACATTAAATGCTAGAGGATCTGTAGTACAAGAAACAAAAGGAGAAAAATAGAGCTAATTGGCAAGTGGCCAGGTCATGGATTTACTAATTAAAATAATATTGAATAATATCATCATTTGGCAATCTAATATTATAACCTGATGGGATGAATTATTTATTTCAGAAGCCCCAAATGTTTATTTTATGAAATAAAAAAAAATCTCAGCCTCAAGTTGTTCTCTACTTTTCTCATACCCTGACTCCCCATACCTGCTTAAAGTATATGTACCTCGTGAAAAGGATATTTTACTTTAAGTAAACGTGAGAGGGAAGGAAGATAATATGATGAATTCAAATGTACAAGAAATGTTGTGTGTTGGTTGTTTTCCTAAAATGCTGATTGCCAAAAGGAAACATGTAAGGATTTTACAGTGGTATAAGATATGTACAAAATAAACCTTGGAACTTGTATTGTCTGCCATTTGTAGTGGAACATGACCAAAGTTTTATGATTTTAAAGTTAGAGGGGGCTTACTTGAGACATTTTAAAAATAGAGAAAGATATAAAGAATATTAGAACACATAACTGTTTAATTTTAATAAATATATTTAAGCTTTTAATTAAATTACCCTTTGATTTTTGCTTGTCTTTCATTATGTAGAGGTTCAAATATAAGGATTAAAATGTGTAGAACAAAACGGAAGAATTTTTTGAAGCTTTGATTCTAGTACACTTTTCTTTTAACTTACACAACTTGAGAACGTCAAAGGAAAATGGTGGTGAAGAAATACGCACCTGAGGGCTAGTTTTTCCGAGTGATATGCTGTGATGTTATTTTTAAAGACAATTTCTTGCTGAATTTCTGTAAAAAATTAAAGAGAAATGCACAATTAAAAATATAGGGCTCTCTCGGGGCTCCTGGGTGGCTCAGTCGGTTAAGCGTCCGACTTAGGCTCAGGTCATGATCTCACGGTCCGTGAGTTTGAGCCCCGCGTCGGGCTCTGTGCTGATGGCTCAGAGCCTGGAGCCTGTTAAAGATTCTGTGTCTCCCTCTCTCTCTGACCCCCCCCCCCTCATTCATGCTCTGTCTCTCTCTGTCTCAAAAATAAATAAACATTAAAAAAATATATAGGGCTCCCTAAAGCCATGTTTCTGTGATACATTTCTACTTCCCTCCATATTTTTTTTCTGTACACAAAAAGAAATCATCAGGACAATGTCAGCTGGTAAATTTCTAAGATTGATTGAGCTGATACATACAGTGAGTGAACATGGTCATTTATACTGAAATTTAATCCTCACGGTAGATTTCTTCTGTCACAATTAAAATGTGGAATTAAAAGTTTTATTACAAAAAAATGGGGCGCCTGGGTGGCTCAGTCGGTTAAGCGTCCGACTTCAGCTCAGGTCATGATCTCACGGTTCGTGAGTTCGAGCCCCACGTCGGGCTCTGTGCTGTCAGTCCAGAGCCTGGAGCCTGCTTCAGATTCTCTGTCTCCCTCTCTCTCCGCCCCTCTCCCCCACTCACACTCTGTCTCTATCAAAAAAAATGAATAAACGTTAAAAAAAAATTAAAAAAAAAAAGTTTTATTACAAAAATTAATGTCATTCACTCAAAACCCTCCATATTTCACTATAAATGTTTAATATCCACTGTCATAAACTACCTTTCAATATAATACCTATATTATAGGAGAAGTATATATACTCAGAAGCATAGGACTATTTACACTCTCTGGAATTTGCCTTATATTTATCTAATGACTACATCTTTATTTTTGGTTAAGGTATCTTTCCCTATCTTAATTCTTGATTGAAACATATGAGTACATCAAGCCTCATGCTAATTTAATTTCTTCTCTAGATAACATTCCCACCAAAGTAGTCAGAATTCACCTTTAGTTCCTCCATTTTCCTTTGTGCATTATTTATACTTAATTATAGGCAATTACCACAAAATGCCTTGTATTATAGTGTTAGCTCTATATTTATAAATGTGCCCAAACAAGGCAGATGACACTATGCATCAGAATATAAGTATACAATAACATTTATTGTGATGATTTGTCTTCATTTAATTTAAAGATGTCACTGAGAATTCTCTATCATAGACTTGCTCGAACCATACTCTAAGCCTAGATGGTGGTTCTTAATGTGTTGGCTTTTTCACCCAATGCCAACTTCCCTAGTTGGTGATATAGATTAGTTTTAATGACTTGATTTTTAAAATCAATTCTTGAGCTCCGTTCCTTTTCTCATATTATCTGAATTTATAGTAACAACCCACAAGGACTCTGTTCAGGTCTTGTCCTGTTCACAGGTACACTTGCCTAAAAAATGGGTCTATGTGATACTCGCTTACGCATACGGACTCAGGAAAAAGAATGAAGTGAAAATTCTCCTTTGGAGAAAGTTGACGGAATTGGAATTTAGAACAATGGCATTCTATTCCTGTTGGGTAACAAATTTTACTAACCACTCGTGTCAGTACTTCTAAGAAAAAAATCACATGTATTGTTAATCACAGAAAAAATACGTGTTAACACTGCTTAAAACAGAAAGTGTTAGAATTCTTACTCATATTTGAGGATTTTATTGAATTTCAAGTTTAATATAATGCCTCATACATGATCCAACAAGAAATACATTTCCTGTCCATTTCCCAAATATTTCTTAAAGCACGATAGACCTTGCAAAATGTTATGCCGTGTTTCTTCTGTTTGCTTTGGCTGTCTTCAGAGACTTTTCCTCTTTGTAAAATGAGGAAATTAATTTTTTTCTAAGGCGCTCTTTCCTTCTACTATGTAATTATCCTAAATCCTTGAGTAAATCTCTTGAATGCAGTATAAATAGAACAAATTCAGGAACATTTTTAGTGATTATACCAAAATGTTTGAAATAATCTGTAGCTTCCTTTTCTGACTGAATATAAACTTGAATATCAAATGAAAATAGTGAAAAGCTTATCCAGGGTTTTCACTGATGTAGTTTTATGGTTGCTATACTTTATTCCCTCTGATAAGTGTTTGTCATTGTCTGAGCACTATGTTAAACATGTCAAGCACTGTTTCACTCAATTGCTTCACCAATACAATGAGATGAAGTCTATGATAATCTCAGTTGCCCAGATCAGGAAGATGAGGTTTGAAGGAGTGGAATAATGTGATGAGATCACTGGCAAGGAGATTTCCCATGAGACCTCACACTCTTAAAAGTTATGTAAAATGTTCTCATCTAACCCTCCTGTACAAGGTGGGGAATCAATAACATTAAAAGTCATTATGGGGGGGTGGTATTTAGTAACATTTGAAAATGTTAAAATAAAATAAAACTTCTATACTTCACTTTATAATTTTTTTATTTAAAAATATTTTTTTAATGTTTATTCAGTTTTCAGAGACAGAGAGAGCACAAGCAGGCAGGGGCAGAGAGGGGGAGACATGAAATCTGAAGCAGGCTCCAGTCTCTGAGCTGTCACACAGAGCCTGACATGGGGCTAGAACCCACCAACCCTGAGATCATGACCTGAACTGAAGTCGGACGCTTAACCCACTGAGCCACCCAGGTGCTCCCCCACGGCCCTTTTTTAAAATGATTTCTAACGTTTAAAAATTCTATATATCACTTTAAAACAGACATGATAGAGATCCTACCAGGAGTAAGAGGAGGACCATGGATAACAGTTGGATCTTCCTCATTTGTGCTCAGGACTCATTTGATTGGCTACGTAATTCTTCACAGTGATTTGCAGTCAGAATAGTTTTGACTTTTATGATTTTCAGTTACT
Organism: Neofelis nebulosa; assembly: GCF_028018385.1. NCBI lineage: Eukaryota > Metazoa > Chordata > Mammalia > Carnivora > Felidae > Neofelis > Neofelis nebulosa. The sequence continues at coordinate 16,539,204 of NC_080782.1, read as the reverse complement.
ACAAAACTTATATATGTAATTGTGTGTGAGTGTGTATAATGAGTACATTGTGCTAGAGTTGATTAAGAGACTGAAAGCTCAAGAAAACGGTTCCATTTTTAGTATGGTTTTATTTTGAGGCGCGTGGGTGGCTCGGTCAATTGAGCATCGGATGGGACATTGCTCAGGTCATGATCTCATGGTTCATGGGTTCAAGTTGAGCATTGGGCTCACTGCTGTCAGCGCAGAGCCCACATAGGATCTTCTGTCCTCTTCTCTGTCCCTCACCCGCTCACATGCTCTCTTTCAAAAATGAATAGACATTTTAAAAAATAAATAGGGGTGCCTGGGTGGCTCAGTTGGTTAAGCATCCGACTTCAGCTCAGGTCAGGATCTCGCAGTCCGTGAGTTCGAACCCCGCCTCGGGCTCTGTGCTGACAGCTCAGAGCCTGGAGCCTGTTTCAGATTCTGTGTCTCCCTCTCTCTGACCTTCCCCTGCTCACGCTCTGTCTCTGTCTCAAAAATAAATAAAAACATTAAAAAATTATTAAAAAAGTAAAAATAAATAAATTAAATAAATAAATTTATCTTATTTGGTTAACAAAAGTAAAAAATCCATATTTATAAGTGAATTGAAGAATAAAATAAAAAGGTAATGATAAAATATAAAAAAGAAAGTGAAAAAGATAAAAAGCGTAATAATTTTTCCAATTCTCTGAAGTTTCTCTATCAAACTCATAAAACACTTTGTCCTGAGAATGGTGATAACATGACTAATAATTACAAAGTTCTTCCTACTGCTAAGTGCAGTGATAATTTATTACTGTGAATTATCTAATTCCCACAAAACTATGATTCTGTTTTATTAATTTTGTGTTATTAAATATCAGAGAAGTGAGGCACAAAGAAGCCATGTAACTTGACCAAGGTCACAGAAAATGAGAGAGTTGGAGTCTGAACCAATGTAGTCTGAGTTTAGAGCAAAGTTCATAGCCACTATCATATACTGTCTAACATTTGATTAAAATCTGTATGTACCACATCAGTTCCTTTTTTTTTCTTTTTTTTTTTTTTTTTTTTTTTTAATTTTTTTTTTTTCAACGTTTTTTATTTATTTTTGGGACAGAGAGAGGCAGAGCATGAACGGGGGAGGGGCAGAGAGAGAGGGAGACACAGAATCGGAAACAGGCTCCAGGCTCCGAGCCGTCAGCCCAGAGCCCGACGCGGGGCTCGAACTCACGGACCGCGAGATCGTGACCTGGCTGAAGTCGGACGCTTAACCGACTGCGCCACCCAGGCGCCCCCACATCAGTTCCTTTTTAAAAAAATTAAGATAAGGGACACCTGAGTGGCTCAGTCAGTTAAGTGACTGACTTCAGTTCAGGTCATGATCTAATGGTTCATGAGTTCAAATACCGCATCTGGCTCTGTGCTGACAGCTCAGAGCCTGGAGCCTGCTTCACAGATTTTGTCTCCCTCTCTCTCTGCCCCTCCCCCATTCATGCTCTGTCTCTGTCTTGCCCTCAAAAAAAAAAAAAAAAAGGAAAGAAAGAAAGAAACGTTGAAAAAAATTAACAATTAAGACAAAAAAGAGGGTTAGCATAATCTGGATTTTCATCTATTTGGCATATAGTCTGTCTAAAACAAAATGTGTTATTTGGAGGAGAATGCTTGTAAATATCAGCCTAAAACCATTTGCATTATCTATTTAAAAACAAAACAAATATAAAACTAAAGCAGCTATTTCTTTAAAGGTTAATATACCAGAGTTGAAAACATTGGTAGACACTAGATTTAAGCTAAATTTGAGAGACTGCATCAATTTTCTTTCAAATCAGTGTAAGAATATATGATTTAAAACGCAACATCTAAGAGTTAAGAAGTACGATAAGAAAAGCAAAAATCAGTTTTTGCCCCACCTCCAGAATGCTGAACACCAAAAACTTTATTTATAAATACCTTTAACTAATTTATCTATCGATGTGTCCATTTTACTTACCAACCTCTTCTTGCAAATGGAGATACTAGCTATCTTAGTCCCTAAATCCCCAGCTGCCATACCTTCCTCATGAATTCCTGGTTAAATCTATATTCAGGTTTTTAATTTGCATACTATATAAATATTTTTCACGCTGAGACTTGTAGCATGCATCATCATTTTTTCCCATAGTTTTTTTTCTTTTTTTTCCTGTTTTCCCGGAGTTAATTTTTGCTTCATATTGTTTGTTTGAAAATACTGTTTGTTTGTTTTAACCTTGGGTTAACTCTTTCATACTCTCCAGTGTCTAAGTGAAGTGGCAATAGGATTTTCTAGAGAGTGAACTTTGTGAGATGATCTGGTTTATCCAGTTCTCAAGTCTGTGTGTCATGGGACACCGTTCCCGGTGGTTTTACACCTCTTGCTTCATCTGGGACACCGCATGGTATAGCCCTGGAATATCGATTTGCTAACAATTCCCTCTGCTCTTCTGCTATTGTTTCCCCTCCCAACCCCCATCTGAACTCATGTTTTCCTCCATCTTGATTTACTTCCTCATTTTGATATAGCAGAGCTTATAATAGTGTTCTTAGAAATTGAATAAAGAGATCGTTTGGAACTCTGTAGCTCTGAAATATCCTTGTTCTTTCTTCCACATTATATCATAGTGAGTGATGGAGAAGCACACGGCTTTCCTATTCCAGATCCTTTGAATGAGAACTAATATCTTTTTCTCAGAATCTTCGTTTCATCTATAAAGTTCTGAAATTTCTGAGTAATAAGCTTGGCAAAGGATGTTTATCTTCAAGCCTGAAAAAAACTGTATTTTTGTTCAAAAACAATGTTTCATCTTTTTTCTCTTAATACAACTCTTACTAGTAGTCCATTTTACAGTCCTCCTGGATTGATCTTCAAATCTATCGCCTATTGTAATCTTCATGTTTTCTATTCTAATTTCTGAAGACTTTAATATTTTCTTCCAATATGTTTACTGATTTTTGCCTTTCTGTTATGATTTTCTTTTAATTCTAGGACAATTTCAGGTCCTGCTTTTACAGGTTATTATTTTTATTTTATATATGTGATAACTTATGGTTAACTTTGCTCCATTTGCTTATATACTTTTCATTTCCCCACCTGTTCTCAGGCGTTACATCTGGTGATTGGGGCTCTCAGGCATTATATGTTGTGATTGGGATTATGAATGTCTCTTGTTTTCATTAAAAATGAAGTCAGTCTTTTTTCTTTTTTATGTGTTTTGGAGAAAATGGAAAGAAAAGGACACAATGATTTAATTCTCATGTAAAGACTGACTGCAGGTAAAATGTAATATGACTTCAGTTGCAAAGCTAAACTTCATATGTAATTTAAATATTTATTTATATAAAAATGCACTTTCTAAAGTTGTTAATTTAATATACATTAGTCAACCCATGTGTCACTTAAATGATTATAAAGCTATATGTGGCTGAAAAGATTAATATTATTAAATAATCTATAACAAGTTTTAAAAGCCAATTTTAAGCATATTTTTAATGTTTATTTATTTTGAGAAAGAGATAGAGAGCGAGCAGGGGAATGGAGAGAGAGAGAGAGGGAGACAGAATCCCAAGCAGGTTCCGTGCTGTCAGTGCAGAGCCCGATGTGGGGCTTGAAGCCATGAACTGTGAGATCGTGACTTGAGCCGAAATCAAGACTCAGATGTATAAACCAATAAGGCACCCAGGTGCCTGAGCATATCTTAAAAGCACATTTAATTTGGAATAATTATTTTATCATATATCATGATTATGTACATATTTTAAAAATTCCTGAGAAAGTAAAGGATCTGTGTGTCTGAATACTTGGGCATAATAAACCAAATTCTTCCTCTCCCTACTTATATCATGAACAGCTTAATTAATGGGCTGGTTTTTCAATCAATTTGGCTATGACTGGAACTGGTACATACATTTGGAAAAACATATTCTTTTTTTGTACAACAAAGACGTAAGTTCAAATTTTTCCTAGAATTTTAATACTATACACATTTAGAAATTAAAATATCTTTTACAACTATCAGAGTGATGTATCATTTCTATGAGGATGTCTCCATGCTGAATTTGTCAATAAAAAGGGGGCTAGATAATTTTTGTTCATAGAAATCAGATAAAAGAAGTTTTTAAAAATATGGGTATGGGTTTAAAGCAGATAGCCTTGAATAGTATCATTATTGTGCTTTTGTTGTGTTTGGTGAATACATATAAGAATATATATGTTATATATTATGTACTTGTTTAGTATATTATATATTCAAACATATAAATATATAACATATATTTAGGTTTATATCTATATATATATGCACTTATACTCTGTTTTGTTGTATTTGCCCTATTTCATTATTTCACTTTATTCCAATATTTGCACTTCAGTTGGTTTAATGAAATACATGCATATTTCATGTTTATTTTGAACCAATATATTTATCTGTGAGACTCTTGTGGTAACACATGATTCTGAAAGTTTTTTTATTAGAATATCTAAAAATCTTTCAATCTTTTTTAAAGTATCTAATCACTAAAAATGATAATAATTTTTAATATTTCTTTAAAATTTTTAAACTTTTAATAAAATATATAAATCTTAGGGTAGCCTTTCATGGAAGTTCATCTGATATCTAGGAATACTCTGCATTTCATGTTTGTTTCAGCACCTAGTTCTAAATAATACAATTTTTATGCAAATGATCTTATTGTAAGTGGTGCTGACTGGCATCCAAAGTCCTATCACAACCACCTTCCCCTTGCTCCCTCCCACCATAAGAGTGGAAAATGCAAAACCAAGTGATTGCTTCCTCCATCTCCACTGCAGTTAAAGATGTATATGTGTTCCCATTCAGATCAGTGAAAACTCTGTTGGAGACTTCTGCAAAAGCAGTTCCTTGTCTGAAAGTGGAAGTGAGAGAGCTTTTGGCTGTTGCCCCTCGCTGCTCTTGAACGTGATTGCGGTGCACGGAGCTACATCAGCAGTCTGTGCCTGTCAGCTGACAGCAAGTGGGTCAAATTGAAGACCCAAGGTTGACGCCTTAGAAAGGGTCTAAGTCCTTGATGACAGTATTAAACAGTGCAAGCTTTTCCTAACAGTTACTCGTTATGTAGGGGGAAAATCCATTTTTTAGAAGACGATATTGATGGATTTTCTGTCACTTGCTAAAAAACACATCTTAGAAGAAAGAGAAATCATCCACATTACAAAACACACAGACACACACACACACACACACACACAACACACATCCAACATGAATTGTTAGGCAAGTATTTCATAGGATAAATGTTAGGGGTTAAAATTTCTGTTTTCATGAAAAGTAGTTAGTAACAACACAGGATGATCAATGTATTAAGCAGAGAAAGAAAAGGAGCATTTTTCGTTTAGTATAGTTTTTTGTTTGTTTGCTTGTTTGTTTTCTTCTGACCTACTACTGTTAAATAAAACACCAAATAAGTTATCTTGGATCTGAATTCATCTACACTCAATTAGAAAGAGACAATAAAATAGTCTAAGAGTTTTACAAAGTATGAAGATTCAAGAGTCACCTGTGCACTGTTTAAATGACATAGAAATTTCTATTTCAAATTATTTTTATTTTAGCTTATGACTGAGACTAAAACAAAATATAAAAGATCCTATTTATATTTTATGAAATTATATCACTACAATTAATGTATTTTATTGAGGAAGTGTAACTGAACATAGTTTTACAGATATTTAGCAGCAAATGTACTATTTTTTTACATTACAAGTTCCTAAGGAAATAAAAGTTTAAGTTGATTTCTTTTTAGAACTCTAAAAAGAAACGAAATATATAACAGAACATAATGTTGAAGTATATAGATTTTTCCACAGGTTAGATTATTGCATATTTTTGAGTTAACTATAGATATTTTATGAAGATTAAGTCCCAAACTCTTGTCAGTTCTCAGATTTACCTTTTACAAAAGCAAGTTCCAACAGAGTGGACAAAAAGATTTTGAGATGCTTATTGACTATTAGCTGCTTGCAGGGGGCAGGGGGTCAGCGAGTTTGATGTATTGACAACCAAGGCTGCCTAAAAACATCTTCATTTAAAAAAAATTTTTTTTTATTTATTTTTTTTAACGTTTATTTATTTTTGAGACAGAGAGAGACAGAGCATGAACAGGGGAGGGTCAGAGAGAGGGAGACACAGAATCTGAAACAGGCTGCAGGCTCTGAGCTGTCAGCACAGAGCCCGACGCGGGACTTGAACTCACGGACCGTGAGATCATGACCTGAGCCGAAGTCGGCCGCTTAACCGACTGAGCCACCCAGGCGCCCCTTCTTTTTTTTTTTTTTTTTTAATTTCTAAAAACATCTTCAAAAGGAGTCACATGATAGTCATGGATTTCATCACTACAACCATTATTCTAGGGTTCAACAAATTGCAGCCTTTAGAGGTGAGAATCTCAAGGCTGATATAATCTGCTGCCTTGGTTAATGTTCAGTGTTTCTCTGAGTATTCAAAAATCCCAAGAAAGTAATTAGGAGAAAGTAATTGCTGTTTTTGGATAAAACAAAGTTACATATTACAAGATTACTGAAAAAAAGTCCTTACTTAATTATCTCTTTTTAGAGAGAAAGTAAATCTGTACCTTTTTTTCTTGAATCAATACATAAAGGAAAAACAATAAAAGTGGTAAGAATTGTGAATGTGACATGTGAGTTGTGGAAGCAGATGGGCCATGACAAAATGTATATGTTGCATTTTTGTGGGCTCACACATGTATATGTGTATATATATACACACACATGCACACGGTTAAGCTGAAGTCGTTTTACAATTAGTTATTTTCACATATACAATGTATTACTGAAATCTCCATTTGTTCTGAATATATTCCTTGTGTTTGAGTGGGATAATTAAGAAGAATAAAAACACCAAAAAATAAAAAATAAAGCTCACAGAATTCCTATAGAAAGAAATGAACACTTCAGTGATGGGCATTGAGGAGGGCACTTGTTGGGTTGAGTACTGGGTATCGTATGTAAGCGATGAACCACAGGACTCTACCCCCAAAACCAAGAGCACACTGTACACACTGAATGTGAGCCAATTTGACAATAAATTATATTAAAATAATAAGAGATGTTCTTTCAGTCTTAAAAAAAAATGAAGACTTCACACCAAAGTATTTACAAGAAAATGCAGCGGTCCACCTTTGTGGGCACACACATTCATGTGTGTGTTTAACAGAATCTCCCCAAGAAGGAATTTATAGGAAGAGGTACTCTAACCCAGAGGCTAAGTCAAATTCTCTTGGTTAATATCGAACACTAGCTGCATCATCTGAGGAAAGTTCTTAACATCCCTGCTTGTCTTTTGGTAATAGGCTTCTAAGATCACCTTCCTCATAAGGTTCACCCATGAAAAGGGCTTAGAGGATAGCCTGGCATGTCAGAACTACATAAAAATTGGCTCTGACTACTATTTTTATATAGCTATTAACATCTGGGAGAGCTAGAGTTCTGGTGTCTGTCTCTAAGTTGGATACTCCTAGTGTGTCCTTTGATAAATGTTTGATTATTGGAGTTCACCATTTGTCCTTCTTTCTCATCTGTAGGAAATACTATGATTGGTGACACAACAGTGCTCCCTAATTTCATGTGACTTGGGGGCGTAGAGGGAGGAAAGCTTACTGCTCTCACCTCTCATTATCTTCAACTTTTTCAGCCAGAGATTTTTTTTTTTTTTGTAAAACAAACTTCACTGCACATTTTAGAATGTATTTACTAAGTCAATATCTTCCTCTGCTTGTCAGAGCTGAAGATGAAAAGGTGGTGTCACTTCATTATTTATTTCTGGAATATGTTCTAACTTATTTAGGTTTCATAATGATGGAAACGAACTGTTGGTAATCATACCTGTGTTAATAGAGAAAATACACATTAGTTTTATAGGACATATATCCAATATTTGCTGAACTAAGCTTATTTTATTTTAAAGGTTTGCTACTAATATGAATAAATGGGAATTGGTAAGTAATTTCTGGAAAATAAATATCTAGCAAACAATATGATCATTTTTACCAAGAAAATTTAAGGGAATAGACCTCCTAATATATTTACAATATATACTTTGGAGCAACACAATAGCTAAATTATTAAATATACGTCATGGTTTACAAACTGTCAGCAAATTATACCATGAAAGATCTCTAATAACAATGATTTTTCAACATCATTTTCGATTTTCAGGCTAGCTTTGTTTTTTTAAATTTTTAATTTAGCATTTATTTATTTTTGAGAGAGAAAGACAGAGCATGAGCAGGGGAGGGGCAGAGAGACAGGGAGACACAGAATGTGAAGCAGGCTCCAGGCTCTGAGCTGTCAGCACAGAGCCCAATGCAGAGCTTGCACCCAGGAACCATGAGATCATGAACTAATTCTAAGTCGTATAGTTAAAGAGTGAGCTACCCACGCACCCCTTTTAGGCTATCTTTTTAACTGTAAATGTAGGCTTTTCAGTATTGCAAATCAAATGGTTTGTCCTCTGCACACTTCTGAGTAACTCATTCAAGATATGAACTAGAAGCTAACATGTAGAATCGAATATTCTTCTCTTCTGTAGTGCTTTTCCCTTTTTATTTTATTATATTAGATTGTGTACATGTTTGAGAAAATGCTAGTCCATTTTCTGCCCTTCCCTCTAAATAACTTGAATCCTTTCAGCTGACCCTAGAATTGTTTATTCATGTTTCAGGGAATACCTCCAAAATACCTTCAAGTTTTCTCATGCCACGACCATGGTGTTCAAAACTACTTTCTATCAAGACTCAAATGAGTGCAGACTTTTTCATATGAGTTTTTAATAAATGAACATTTGCGTCTTGTGGTCTGTTATTACCTGTGTATTTGCACAGGTGTATTTCCATTGAGACAGTCTTTTTCATTGTGTATAGTTCAGTGATTACCAAAGTTACCATTTAACTTTATTCTATTTACTTATACAATGTAAATGGAATCCTAATCTGACTTTCATTCTCTCAGAATGATTTTTGCATGTAATGTGATCTTTCTGAAAAAAGGAACCCTCTATTAATTGTGCATGCCTTTCCTTCAATTGTCTCTTTCTCTCCAATATTATTATCATCCCATGTGTTTTCATATCATATTTTTGAAATTTCAGAATGTTAAGATTTCCTAAGAGAAAGGCAATTATGTAATGTTTTTAATCATCTGAAAAACTTACCTCTCTAGAGATAAATCAGGCTGAGTTGTTTTTACATCAAATCTGATGACAAACTTGGAATCATTTATGTATTTTTAAATTCACTTTTTGTGATATTACTATGATTTATTTTCTCACGGAATTTACTATTCACTTCAATAAGACCAAGTGCACTTTCTAGTCCACAAACATTGGCATAATATTCAAGGATTAATCCTTCCTAAGGCACCTCAGCAAATGTATGTGAACTTTATAGATGATGGTGCTTCTCTTGAAACTTTATCTAATTCTTGATAGTTCCTATTATTTTTTTAATAACTGGTTTCATTATTGCTCTTTTTCTACTTGGACTTGTGATTTGTTAAATTATTTTTTTCTGCTGATTTTATAGCAGTTTTGAGGAAAATACTTGACAGAATAATCATTTAAAAAAGTAATCCTAGGGGCGCCTGGGTGGCGCAGTCGGTTAAGCCTCCGACTTCAGCCAGGTCACGATCTCGCGGTCCGTGAGTTCGAGCCCCGCGTCAGGCTCTGGGCCGATGGCTCGGAGCCTGGAGCCTGTTTCCGATTCTGTATCTCCCTCTCTCTCTGCCCCTCCCCCATTCATGCTCTGTCTCTCTCTGTCCCAAAAATAAATAAAAAACGTTGAAAAAAAATTAAAAAAAAAAAAAAGTAATCCTAAATCTCTATTTTAATGTATTTCATTTTTGATAAGTTCAATTAACGGAGGGGGCAATCTTTTTGACTTTTATTCCAGAATTTATGACGATTAATTTCAGTGGATTCTTTAAGGCTTTTTGGTTTTGTTGGTTGATTATTTCTTCTCCATCTGAATTATTGTTTCATTATTCTTTGGTAACATAGCTTTTCTTTTTTTTTTTTTTAATAATCTGTTATTTACAAAGCAACTCTCTCTGAATGGTTTTGTTTATCTCTTTTATATGTCTTTATTTGACATCAAGCTTTATTATAATCATAATGGGTAGGAGAAGCCATGTAACTAACAAGTATTTTGTTTCAGAAGCCATCAAAAGTTATCTGTGTTGACTGTGAATTTATGACACAGGGCCATAATAACAATTCCGCAAGAAAAACATCTTCAAATAAGAATGAAATAATACACTGAATTTCACATTACGAAGTGTGTGTGTGTGTGTGTGTGTGTGTGTGTGTGTGTATTTAGAAAGTTTTGAATTTTTTTATCTCAAGTCATTCTTTTTGACAAAATCACAGAGTATTTTCTGTAGTAAATATTATTTCAGAAGGTAAAAACTGTGATACAAATGCATTAACACACATACAAAGAGAGGCAATTTTATAACAGTTTTTATCCAGTTTTCTGGATAAGATTATGACTTTCAACATTTTTTCTTGTTCCAATGATTTTTACTAAATTTTTAGAATTTTATCTTTTTGAAATCAATTGCGTACTTTTTTACTCTGTTCCTCTTATCTTGTGTCATTGTGTGACGTTTTTCAGTATGCATATGATAAAATATTAATTTGTGAAATTCCCCAGAGACCATTTTAAGATACTGAGTGAGGTTTAGAAAATCAAAATAAGTGACTCTGTCTCTTAGGAGTAGATTTAGAAGTTATATATCCTTGGAATTACTGTAATATGAGTCAGATAGCAGAAAACTCTGTGAATGTTAAGTAACTGAAGAAAATGCTCATGATTTCTCAAACATTTGTCCCTTTCACATGCCCTGGTCCAAATATTGCAAGTATAAGTTACTCGCTTTGCTAATGAATGGAATATGATTTCAAATATAAAATTAAATATGAAATTTTACATCAAGAACTAAATAAACCATTAATAAAAATTATTTATGAATATGTCACTCTATCTAAACATACCAAGTAAAAATTAATAACTCAGTACTGAGTGTTATAATTAAAATATATACTTCCATTTGCAGGAATACTTCTGTATATTTGTGAGTGTGTATGTGTGTGTGTATATAAATGCGTTTTCCTATACAGAAAAAAAAAGTTATTCTCTGGCTAAATTTACCCATCATCCGTGAATTCAACAGGTATTAATAGATAGCCTACTATGTGTCAGACCCTGCTCCAAGAGCCAAGGATAAAGTAAACCTACGGTTTGTATTCAATCCGGTAGGGAAGGCAGATAATGAACAAATACCCAAAGAGGTCATTTCACATGGAGATATATTGCATGAGGGAAACAGGTAGAATTCCGGAATGGTTAGTAAGGTCAGACTGGCAAATACTTTCTGAGTGGATGACACCTACTTCAGAGCTGAACATTAAGGAAGAGCTTGTACACAGAGAGTTAGGGAAGTAATTTTCCAGACACGTGAAAAGTGCATGCAAAGGTCTTAATATCAGACAGAGGTTGCCAAGTTCTAAGAACAGATAAAAACATTAGTGCTAGGTGAAGACTGGGTAAGTAGATCAAAGGACGATGAGAGCATTTCTTGCAGTGCAAAGAGAGGGCACAGGATTTTAAGCAAAGGAGCCATGTGCTATAATATATAAATGAAAATATCACTTTGACCAATATGACCATATGAATTTTGTAGGTGAATTACTGGAAATTTGTAGACCAGTTAGAAGGGCAACAAAAGAGTTCAACTGATAAATGATGGGGGGTTGGCTTCATGCCTTAGCGAAAGAAAAAAAAAAACAGGAACATGGGGATTTCATAGATACATTGATCAGAACTTGCTGAAAGACTGTTGTGTAAGTGGAGAGGAACAGAAAACAAGGTTTCCTAATTGTATAATTTGGTCAGCTGGGTACCCATGAATGTAAATTCCTTATGTGAGAAAGACTGAAAGAGACGCATGTTATGTAGACATGGGAATTGAGTTTTTACTTAGCACACAAACATTTAGAAATCCTGGTGACACACAGCCAGCAATAAAGTCTCATTTAACCACCCTGACATTCATGTTACTGTATGTAGAAAACACAGGTTTTGCTGTAAGGGCAAATTTAGTTTGAAGCTTATCGGTTACATAATCTTGGGCAATGTATTCAAATTCTATAAGTTTTATATTCCTTGACTATAATAAATATGCCTATCTTATAAATTTGCTAAATGCATACATGAAAAATATATGTATTTTACACATGTGTGCATCCAGTTAATTACAGTTTAATTATTTGGCCATTAATTGAATATATTAAAATGTATTGTAAATCAGATGTTCAGCAAAATAATTAGCAGAAAAACTTGGTCTTTTTATCAACATTTTCAAAAATGCTATTTTAAGTTAACAGTTGTAAATAACATTGTCCTAGATATATGGAAATTGATAAACACAATGAAGAATTTTAAAATCCATTTTTTAATGTTACTTATTTATTTTGAGAGAGAGAGGGAAAGCAGGGAAGGGGCAGAGGGAGAAGGAGGGGGCGAGAGAACCCAAAGCAGGCTCCTAGTTCAGTGCAGAGCTTGAGGTGGGGCTCGATCTCACAACCATGAGATCCTGACCTGAGCCAAAATTAAGTTGGATGCTTAACCAAACGAGCCACTCGGGTGCCCCAACACTGTGAACGATTTTAAAAGCACATCTTGGATCATGTCTCCCACTGGTTTTCCTTCAGAATTCTATAATGACATTTTGGGGGAAATTTAAATAAATTCAAGAGGTACATATTTGAAAAATTGGTATGCATAAAGAATAAGGAAGAAAGACTGTCTGGATAGATACGGTGACTGAAAAGTGGAAAGAATCAGAATTCAGTCTAAATTATTGAAGTGATTGGTTGGTTTTTGTTTGTTTTCTTGCTTTGATAGAAATGGAGGTTTGTAGGGAAGCTGTTCTTGGGCAATAAAAAAGATAAAAGGCTTAGTTTTAGACATGTTGACTATGAAGCATCTATGTGGAAACATGCTTATGGCTATGTGGAAATACTCTAGATGTGGGACAGGAGACCTCACTGAGTAGTTAGGTCTATATTTGATATTAAGTTCCTAGAATTATTGACTGTTTAGCAAAAATTTGAAACTTTAACTTCGTGAAATTCAGGTATTGTTCCACACCCCCCCACCCCCCGCAAAATCCATCCTGGGAGTCTCACAACAAACATTTGCAAAATATTTATTTAAAATTTGGTGATAGTTTATTTCATGCACAATTTACTCTTGGATTCTTCAGTCAATACAAATAAAAGAAATAATCATTTTTCTATATACTATACTATATTTATTTATTGCCAATTATCCTTCCAGTTTTTTCTAATACAAACTGTACTCCATTTTTAATTACTTATCTTCCCTAATTACCCGTCCTCACAAAATTTTCATTCCCTCCATTGAATGGACTATTGTCATTTCCCTATGCTCCATGACCCCTTAGAACCAGAAATTCAGTCTTTTTCCAGGCAATGACCTTATCTGTTTTGTAAAATACAGCAAATCAGGTAGAAGTTGTTTGATAAATATTTGCTAAGTATATTGAATAAATGAATGAATTTCAAATGTTCTAGTAAAACGATACACCAATCACAATTTCCATTCTTAGGCATTCTAAATTCCAATAACCTTTATATCTACTTAATTTTAGCACCTTTACTCTTGCTATAGTTTTGCAACTTGTTAAAATGTAAAAGCTGTATGGCATTACTGGTGCTAAATCTGAAAGATTGGAAACCAATAGAAGCTCACAGAAAGCAAGTTGAGTAACTGTACTTTTGCATTAATGTCTGTCTTTACAACCTAATAAACAAAAATAAGCTTTACTGACTATTCTCAGATTTATATTTTTAGAAAACAGTGTTTTCTAGAGTAAGCATTGCAATTTAAGAGTTTTATTATGAACGCAAGTAATTTGATTATGAATATTCTGTAAGTAAAAAGAATTATGTCGCTTAACTTTACAAGAAACTTCTAGAAATGTAATGCAACTCTTTACCAAAATTGATGTCAATATAGAATTGACTTGATAAGGATTACTTGCACCGCCATTAATAATCCTAACTCATAGATATAATGTGTACACTGATCTACTTAAATATATAGATGAAAGATGTTATTACAGTAGCAAACTATGGTGAGTACCACTCTTCTTCTTTAACCAGGTGCTACACAGAAGGTTTTCTATGATAGATTCATTGTACACTATGGCTAGGGCAATTCAATTATTAAAATTTTAAATTAAACATTTCTCCTGATATATGAGTAGTTACTAAATTATGTCATGATTTGCTTTACCATACTAGTTACGTAATTTTGTTTGAGGTTTTTTTTTTTTTTTTTTTTTTGTTTGAGGTTTGATATCACTGAGTGTAGACCTCCTTGTCTTAAAATTTATTAATGTTTATTTTATTTTGAGAGAGAGATAAAGCAAACAGGAGAACGGGGTCAGAGGATCCCAAGCAGGCTCTGTGCTGTTTCAGTGCAGAGCTTGAGGAGGGGCTGGAAATCACAAACTGTGAGATCATGACCTGAGCCAAAATCAAGAGTCAGACACTTAACCAACTGAGCTACTCAGGCACCCCAAACTTCTATGTCTTAAAGGTGGACAATAATTTCATTTTCATGAGCTATATGAAAGGATATAAGGTTCACAGTAAGCATACAAGTATATGTAATCAGAACTCCATTATCGGCACTTATAATTATTATTAACCAGAACTATTTATCGAATGACTCTGAATGATTGGCCCCATATTTTTTTCTATTCCTAGCATCCTCACCTTCAATTAACCCTTTTTATGAAAGAAAAGATCGAGGTTGAGAGAGACTGAGCAATTTTTCAGTAGCTATGTGAAATAGTATTCAAATCAAAGGCTTTGAACTACAGAATTGTTCTTTCTTCCATGTAATTTAATTTACTGACAGTAGGATATCTGCATGTATTCTTTCAATTTTTTATTAATTCTAACTTGGGCTTGAGAAATCCATTCCCATTACTTCCTCCAGGATTTTATTATGTGATCTCCCACATTGCTGTTTTCAACTTCTCTTGCCTTAGTATTTTTTTAAATGTGGACTTAAATTAATTTCATATCTATCACCAATTTTGTGCCTTTTGACAAGAAGTTATATTGAATTCTGAAAAAAAAAACAGTTAATAATAGAGGGCAAACAGGAATACCTTAATCTTCATTTATTATTATTAATTTTGTGTTTCCTTGAACTTTGAATTCATTGTTCCTTCAAGTGCAGAGTTCTTATGAGATGACTGTATTGTTTGGGTGGAACAGGGATGCTGTGATCGGTGAGTTTTGTGTGGTTTGTTTAATTGCTTTTCATGCTAGCTGCCATGCTTTTCCCTTCTGAGAATCTCCTAATCTACCTGTTATACAAAGCAAGGCTCTTGGTTATATTTCCTGCTTCTGTCACATAATAGTATTGAAATTGTACTGTCTTGTTCATTAAATGTGACCATTTCATATATTGAATGTCTAAATAATATTATAGTAATAAAATTCAAACTAACTTCTTTCAGAGCTAACTAAGTCAGTCACTTCAAAAATGGCAATTATGAGGGCGCCTGTGTGGCTCAGTCGGTTAAGCATCCAACTCTTGATTTCAACTCAGGTCATGATCTCAGGGTCCTGAGATTGAGACCCTCATTGCACTCTGTGCTGACAGCACTGGGCCTGCTTGGGTTCTCTCTCCTTTCTCTCTGCTTCTTACCACATTCTCTCTCTTTCTCAAAACATATAAATAATTGTAAACAGAAATAGAGAAAATGGCAATTATGTATCTATCTATATATTTTAAGAAAGAATGAAAGTGTATGTGCTTAACACAGGATTATCATTCTGGTATATAGCAAATATTAATGCACTCTTAGAGACTAACTATAGAAATATCATATATTTCATAAACATAAAACACTATACTTATGGCTGTATTGTATCAGAAATGATAAAGTATTCAAGAAATAGGCTCTAGCTTTCTGATTTGTTACCTGTTTAGACTGCCCAGTAAGATAGCATATAACATAATAGGCATATGTGTCTATTGAATATTTAAAATGTGGCTAGCACAACTAACAGAATTTTTAACTTTAGTTCATTTGAATTAATGTAATATTAATTATTAATTAATAATTTATTATTAAATATTTATATATGCTGAAATAATATAATATTTTAAATTAAAGACAATTGTATTGTTTCGCTAGAACTATATTTCACTCTGTTGAAAATTTAATGTTCAAATTGAAATGTTCTGTAAATTAAAATATACATGGATTTTCAATTCCTAGTATGAAAACTCTCATTAAGAATATTTTTTATTGACTGTATGTTGAAACGATAATGTTTTGGATAGAGGTATTAAAGTAGATGTATTATCATGATTAATTTTACCTGTTATATTTTTATATTGTGGCTGCTAGAAAATTTAAAACTGTAAGTATCATTTGTACTATCTTTCTATCTGACAGATATCATTGATATAAAGACAACATTGATAAGTCATTCCCCCACTTGCCCCAGTTGGATTCCTTAAGGCTATACGTTTATATGAAAAAAAAAAAAAAGTAGTATCTGAAAATTATCTTCTGGCCCCTTTCTTTGCTAGTAATTTACTAAAAAATTCAAAACCCTGTAGTCAAAAAAAATGTACAAACGAATAAATGTCTACTTTGTCATGTGGGTTGAGTCCTTCCCTCTATGTTTGCATGCTTGAACAACATGGCGGACATGGACTAATGACCCTTGATTACCAGCTGGCCTGCGCCTTTAGAAACACGGGCATGCGGTGGATATAAAGGTTGGATAACTTTTTTAATTTGAGTAATGAATGAACTTTTTAAAATTAGTAATAAAAAGGACGCCTGGGTGGCTCAGTCAGTTAAGTGTCTGACTTTAGCTCAGGTCACGATCTCACCGTTGTTGAGTTCCAGCCCTGCCTCAGGCTCTGTTCTGGCAGAGTGGAGCCCGCTTCAGATCCTCTGTGCAGGCCCGCCCCATTCTCTGCCCCTCTCCCACATGCATGAGCACATGCATGCTCTCTCTCTCTCTCTCTCTCTCTCTCTCTCTCTCTCAAAAATAGATAAACATTTAAAAATAAAAATTAGTAAGGAAAATAATCGCATGTATATAGTCACCGAAGTGTCAGAAAAAACATGCCTAATTGTTTCACAACATACCTTTATCCAAATTAAGCATAAAATTATAATATGGTATTGCTGTAAATGGAAATAAAGAAAAGTTATATTCAAGTTTGAAATTATTTTCAAATAGATTATTATGGCTTTATATCAATTTTTAAAGAAATTTCAGTGCAGCTCAATGATATTTAATGAATACAGAAGGTTAAAGCAATTGATTAGTTGTATCCACTTCAATATGTTTGTGGATAAAACAATGAATATGCCTGATTTTCTTGCCTTTTCTACAGATTTTCAGTGAGACAATAGTGTTTATAGACTAATATCTTTACCTTAATAATAATTTATTATGGTTTCTTTTTGTCAGTCGTCACTTCATTAAATAATTATCATCGTGCCAATCACATGCAGGAAACAATTTTTTTTGGCTCTATGGACATGACCATACATGTCATTTCACCTTAAAACAAGGAACACTTAATGATTTGTTCAGTATATTTCAAACCCAAATTTCAAATGGATGAATTCGTAACTTTGATGTAACCAATGATATTTAATCTTTACATGGAATGAGATGACTAGACGTGACAGCCCTGTTAGATTTGTAGGATTGGCAACTCCGTTACTTCCTGAGACAATAAATCAGTTCAGTAACTGTATCAGTAAATTAGTGAATCCCAATGAGCTGAGAAGAGGGAAGACACGAGGGCTCGTCTACACCCATGGCTAGCCACCCTTCAGCTCTGAAGACCTTTCACTAGCATACAGTATGCTGCAATGCACCTTCTTTTTTTTTTTTTTAATTTATGTACGTTCTTC
The DNA here is from genome assembly GCF_028018385.1 of Neofelis nebulosa. Lineage (NCBI taxonomy): Eukaryota > Metazoa > Chordata > Mammalia > Carnivora > Felidae > Neofelis > Neofelis nebulosa. The sequence goes on along the minus strand of NC_080782.1, from coordinate 16,521,155 downwards.
AAAAATGCATTGCTTAGTTTTATGAATGAATCATTGAATAGATCAAAGATGGGTGGCTTTTCAATTTTACCCACAGAAAAAGCATTTGTCTTTAGAAGTTTATAGATTATGAGTCACCAAACAACTACCTTGCCTAATTATCTTTCTTCCACGTCACCCATAAATTATATCTATTCAGTTTCTTAATTATGTTAGCAGAAAATGGTGAAGCACCCCATCATCTCATATGCCCCTTCGATCTAATAGGTAGAAATATATGTTTGTGTGGGTATATGTATGTGTGTTAAAATTTTCAGTGCCATGACTACATGAATGTCAGTCTTCATGGATATTGTGATTGAAATAGTAAATGTGTTACCTCTATAGGTGAATTTGTCGGAGAAGAATAGATCAAACACTGGGTATAGGTTGCTAGAATGTAAGAATGTAATTTCTTCTAGAACGCTGTGGTAAATTTTGTTGGAAATTAAATGTGAAATCAAAAATAATCAGAAATTGGGGTGCCTGGCTGGCTCAATCAGTAGACCATGCGACTCTTGATCTTGGGGTTGTGACTTTGAGCCCCATATTGGCTGTAGAGATTACTTAAAAATAAAATCTATAAAAAAAGATAGTCATAAATAAGAAAGGTCCTGAACCAAAATTGAGTACAGTCACTGGCTTAGATTTACAGTGATTTGCTCTTACTCAGATTTATAAGTCAATATGTTATCGCCATGAATTTTTTTCCTTTGAAATAACGTAAGCTATCTTTATTTTTTTCTAAGAATAAATGCAGTGTAGTCAGTGAAAGCAAGTGCATTAGAATCAAACACCTATTTCAAGTCCTGCCTTTGCAGACACATGTTCCCCTTGAGCATGAGCATGTTACTTAATTAGTCTAGATTTTACCATTTCTACCTATAAAAAGAATATATATATACATATATATATATATATACATATATATATATGTATATATATATATATATATATATATATATATATATATATACACTGCCTCTACTATCTCTTCATTTATATGCAGAGAATACTGAGATCTGAGGAAATTCTACCTGTAGAATATAAATATACATGAAAAGAGTTCCCAGAAATATAAAATACAAAGGAAATAAAAGTTCTTAGTATTTAAGTGATAGACAAGCTATATTGTAAAATCCTAAATAATTATTTCAATATGAAAAATAAATATTATTTTTCTCATAAAATTCTGCCTGTTTAACGTTGTTAAAATGCTACAATTGCTTATCCTGAAAAGTCATAGTTACCTTTTCTGTCCTTTTTCTTTAACTTTCTTTTTAACTTTTCTAATTAATAAATCAACAGGTATTCATCTAATACCACCTTTATGATCTCTGGGTTGTATTGAATGAAGTGTACAAAAGGAGGCAATGAATAAAGAGCACAATTTATGTATATTATGGTGTTGTTTTCCACTCTCAGGAGAATCTTCTTTTTTTTCTGTAAAAATGTTTTGGCAAATACAAGTATCAATAATTCTCTACAATAAATTTTATCAATATAGTTTTGAAAAAATAAATGGATTAAGACTTGGTTTCAATTTTATATAATAGTGGCATTTTTATTTAGAACCATATATGTTGGATATTTGACTGTTCATTGCTGTGGAAATAATTAATAGTTTTTGTTACTGTCTGTCCGCGGAAATTGATGTGATAGCACATTATTGCAGAGCTTTAAAACGATAGGCATTATAAATGAAACTGCTTCACATTCAAGGGAGATTGGTGATAAAAAATGGCTCAGTGATGGGAAGTTTATAAAACCATGTTTGTTCCTACTGTGAATAAGGAGAGGGAAGCTCACAGAGAACCCCTGGGTTTTACTCCTCAGTGTAACAGAGCAAACTGTGCAATTATTATCCATGATGGATTTAAATGTGCTTGTCCTCCTACAATGTAAACCAACTTTAGACAATGCAAAGCTCTGTGAATTGATACAAGAGGATTAAATCTATAAAATTTGTTAGTGGAAGTTCAACAGCTCATTATGCTTGATATTAATAGAATGTTTCTCATGAAATAGAAATAATGATCGATTACAACAATATTTATATGTGTAAGCACTCACACAGCTCTGTTATATGTCTAAACTACTATAAGTATTTCATATATACTGGTGCATTTTATGCTCACAACAACTTTATAATGTAGAAACTATTAATATTGCCATGCTTTTAGATAAAGCCAAGGGATAAACGCAATCGGGCTCCAAAGTCTATTCACCCAACTACCACACCACGATTTAGGATCTGCCTGCAATGTGTCAGTCTCTTGATCTCCATGAGATGGAATCATATTCATGCTTATGGCACGGTGGGCAAACTATGGCCAGTGGGCCAAATTCTCACATCCATTCGTTTATGGCTGTGGAGACTTATGATGGCTACAACTAAGACCGTTCCCCACAAAGCCAATGGTATTTACCATCTTGTCCTTTACAGAAAAAGTTTGTTGGTTCCTCAACTGGAGGACTCAAAGAGCAATTAAGCATGTAACTGCGGCAGAAGAGACACAAAACCTCTGACATGCCAAAATGTGCAATGCATGAGTAAGGTTAACACACACACACACACACACACACACACACACACATATATATATATATATATATAATGAATGATAGTAATAGAATGATAGTAGAATTTTACTGGCAGAATGATAGTAGTAGGCAAGTGCTAGAAACTCTACAATTTAGAATGTTGGTTTTCTCTATAAGTAAGGAAAACTATTGGGACAACTGTAGTTTTCAATAATACATAAAATGACAAAGCGTACGTCAGGAAGGCTTAAGTAACTATATTCAGCTAGGATAGTATATACATTTGAATATTATCAAATTGTGGAAAAATGAGTATTGTAAAAAAATAAATTGGTTACATGAGTAGGTTATGTCCAACAAAATTGAAAAAATTGAATACAATTTCTTCCACTTATTACCTGTTTGTCCTTGGGTATATAAGCCTCTGTGCCTCATTTGTTCATGTGTAAAGAGAGGCGGGTCGATATAGTAGTTACTTCACGACATGGCTTTTGTGATCCAAAAATAATACTTCTCATTCCCCCTTAGAATGTAAACCAATTGCCACATACATGCAAAGCAAACTGATGCAAATGATCCTATTCATCTCTGCTAAAAGTGACATTGCAGAAACGTGACTCCCCCATTGCAGGCAGATTCTAAATCATGGTGTGGTAGTTAGGTGAACTTTGGAGCCCGAGTGTCTGCATTTATCTCTTGGTTTTATCTAAAAGCCTGCGAATAGGTCTGCTACTACCCTTATGTGTCTCCCTTTGTAAGCTAGGGCCTCTTTATCCCTAGATGCTTTGCGAATTCTCTCTTTATCTTTGCATTTTGCAAGTTTCACTATGATATGTCGTGCAGAAGACTGATTCAAGTTACGTCTGAAGGGAGTTCTCTGTGCCTCTTGGATGTCAATGTCTGTTTCCTTCCCCAGATTAGGGAAGTTCTCAGCTATGATTTGTTCAAGTACACCTTCAGCCCCTTTCTCTCTCTCTTCTTCTGGATTTCCTGTGATACGGATATTGTTCCTTTTGATTGCATCACTTAGTTCTCTAATTCTCCCCTCACACTGCTGGATTTTTTATCTCTCTTTTTCTCAGCTTCCTCTTTTTCCATAATTGTATCTTCTAATTCACCTATTCTCTCCTCTGCCTCTTCAATCCATGCTACAGCCACCTCCATTTTATTTTGCACCTCATTTATAGCATTTTTTAGTTCCTTATGACTATTTTTTAGTCCCTTGATCTCTGTGGCAATAGATTCGCTGCTGTCCTCTATGTTTTTTTCAAGCCCAGTGATTAATTTTATGACTATTATTCTAAATTCTTTTATATTGCTTAAATCAGTTTTGATCAATCTATTAGCTGTCACTACTTCCTGGAGTTTCTTTTAAGGAGAATTCCTCCATTTTGTCATTTTGGGTAGTCCCTGTGGTAGCTCCAAACCGCAAGGCCTTTCCCCTGTGCTGTCCAGAGAAACTTGTGTTGGTGGGCGGGGTCCCAGTCAGACCCAATGTCTGCCCCCAGCCCACCACTGGGACCACAGTCGGACGGGTGTGTACCTTATCTTCTCCTCTCCCAGGGGCAGGGCTCACTGTGGATTGGTGTGGTCCCTGTCTGGGCTGCTTGCACACTGCCAGGCTTGTGGTGCTGCTTCGATGGGATCTGACCAAGGGCATATTAGACATTGGTGGATCCACAAAGTACACAGGGGAGGGAAGGGCAGGCTTAGCTCACTTTGCCATCTATGGTCCCCTGTGTGTGTGTGTGGGGGGGCTGCAGCACTGGGAGGGAGGCAGAAATTTAACAGAAGACCATGGCGGGGAGGGGAAGGGGAAGAAAAAAGTTAGAGAGGGAGGGAGGCAAACCATAAGAGACTCTTAAAAACTGAGAATAAACCGAGGGTTGATGAAGGGTGGGAGGGAGGGGAAAGTGGGTGATGGGCATGGAGGAGGGCACCTGTTGGGATGAGCACTGGGTGTTGTATGGAAACCAACCTGACAATAAATTTCATTAAAAAAATGAAAATACTCAGGGCACCTGGGTGGCTCAGTCGGTTAAGCGGCCGACTTCAGCTCAGGTCATGATCTCACGTTCCGTGAGTTCGAGCCCCGCGTCAGACTCTGTGCTGACAGCTCAGAGCCTGGAGCCTGTTTCAGATTCTGTGTCTCCCTCTCTCTGACCCTCCCCCGTTCATGCTCTGTCTCTCTCTGTCTCAAAAATAAATAAAAACGTTAAAAAAAATTTAAAAAAAATGAAAATACTAATAGTTTCTACTTATTTTTTTGTTTATTTGTTGTTGTTTTTTTTAATGTGGCTTTTTCCATAGTCAAGTTAACTTGTGAATATTCAGTTTCCGATTTAGAAAGACATAAATTATGTGGTGAATATCAATGCTTTCCCAGCTGGAAACAGCTCATTCACTCTTAAACTTGGCAGTCTGACTGCTGAGAATAAAAATATGCTCACTGCAGACCGGCTAACTCCAAGAAGGAGGAGCGAGGTTTAGACCAACATACTTCGCATTTTTTTAAAAAAATTTTAATGTTTATTTTTGAGAGAGAGAGAGAGACAGAGCGTGAGCAGGGGAGGGGCAGAGAGAGAGGGAGACACAGAATCTGAAGCAGGCTCCAGGCTCTGAACCATCAGCACAGAGCCCGACGTGGGGCTCGAACTCGCAACCGCGAGATTATGACCTGCACCGAAGTCGGAGGCTCAACAGACTGAGCCACCCAGGCACCCCGCATTTTTTTTTTAATTCCAAGTCAATAATCAAATAAAAATATATGTCCTCGCTTGGGGAGTGGATGGCCAAAAACTAAAGAAAGTCCCAGAATATTACACAAATGGAACTCTCTTCTTATGACGGGAACATGATAGATTCAGAAACAGACAAACATATTTGCAAAATGTTTTCTAATTATGTATAAAAACAATATTGAAGCGAGACTTGTATTTTTCCTTTATTATTTTTATGTATTTTTAAATGATGAGAATGTGTTATTTTTACAGTTAAAATCAAAGCACAATTTCTACTTTGGAAAAAGTATATTGCACAGATCGGATGTATATGAGATATGCATATAGTTATAGTTTCTGTTGCATTGCTATAATTATAGTTATATTTTTACAAAATTTACGTAACATCTTTATTTTATACTATGGGAAATAACACACACACACACACACACACACACACACACACACACCAGAGAGAAAATTAAAAGGATTCCTTTCCACATTTATCTAAAACAGACCATTCTTCATCTTTGAGTTGTCATTAGTTTGATAAGGTGATTGCAAGTCAAAGTTTGCCAAACCTCGTGAGTGATAAAATTTTCCCTTCTTGTATTAGCAGAGAGAGTGAAAACACAAATTATTTTGTTGCTTATTCTGCAAAGCCCAGGATCCTACTTAGCATCTGGATCCTTGAAAGCCCGCCAGCTTAGCCTAAAGTAGCCCCAAGATCCTTATGCTGACACAGGGCTTGTTATGACAGTTTTGGAAATTATTCAACCACAGTCTTTTGGGAGAGAGAGGTGGATACAGGAGCTCAGAACTCTTAGATTGGGATTATTCACAATGATCAAGGATAGTCTCTTAGATTTTTCACAAGGGTCTGTGCATACTTTCCCTCTATCAGGTTGGTCCATAATACTCTGATCTAAGGAAATTCTCTAGTTTATACATGTCAGTAGCATATAATATATAAGACCCTTTGTGTTTTCTGGGTTTCTCGATTACGTGCAATCCAAAAAGGACATAAATAGAGTATATACTAAGTTATACATAGTCAAGCATAACACCATTTAACATGGTCAAGTAAGCAATATAAAAATATATGCAAGTTCTGTCAGCTCACTTCATAATAGTAGGGTTTCACAACAACAAAAAACCCCAAAACTCTTAAAACATTTAAAATTCATGCCAAGACTTTGGGGCACCTGGGTGGCTCAGTCAGTTAAACCTTTGACTCGATTTTGGCTCAGGTTATGATCTCGCAGTTCATGAGTTTGAGCCCTGTATGGGGCTCCACACTGACAGTGCAGAACCTGCTTGGGATTCTCTCTCTCTCCCTCTCTCTGTCTCTCTCTGTCTCTCTATCTCTCAAAATAAATACCTAAAGTTTAAAAAATAAAATGAAAAAATCATTTGCTAAACATCTTATTTTTTTAAGTTTATTTATTCATATTTGAGAGAGAGTATGTGTGTGTGTGTGTGTGTGTGTGTGTGTGTGTGTGTGCATGCATGTGTGTATGTGTGTGTGCAAGTGGGGGAAGGAGAGATGGAGAGTGAGAAGGAGAGAGAATCTCAGGCAGGCTCTGCACTGTCAGCACAGAGCCCCACGTTGGGCTCGAACTCACCAATCATGAGATCATGACCTGAACTTAAGTGGGATGATCAACTGATTGAACCACTCAGGAGCCCCAGGATTGCTAAACATTTTATTTATTTGTTTATTTATTTTTTTAATATGAAATTTATTGTCAAATTGGTTTCCATACAACACCCAGTGCTCATCCCCACAGGTGCCCTCCTAAATGCCCATCACACACTTTCTCCTCCCTCCCACCTCCCATCAACCCTCAGTTTATTCGCAATTTTTAAGAGTCTCTTATGGTTTGTCTCCCTCTGTCTCTACCTTTTTGTTTTTTTCCCCTTCCTGTCCCCCATGGTCTTCTGTTAAGTTTCTCAGGATTCACATAACAGTGAAAACTGATGAATGGATAAAGAAATTGTGGTTTATATACACAATGGAATACTAGTTGGCAATGAGAAACAATGAAATATGGCCTTTTGTAACAACGTGGATGGAACTGTAGAGTGTTATGCTAAGTAAAATAAGTCATACAGAGAAAGACAGATACCGTAGGTTTTTACTCTTATGTGGATCCTGAGAAACTAAACATTTTAAATAAAACCATTTTCTCTCCATATCATTGTTATTTAAATTTTCAATTAACTTTCATTTAAATTTGAGGTCTGTATCTCATGGGCCACTCTTGCCAGAGGATGATACTATCACTTAACAGATTGATTTCAGTAACATAATCCTGTTGATAATGATATTATTATTATTATTATTCCTTTTCTATCTAATCATGAAAAGTCATTACCATTTCTACATAGTAGTTAAATTTTTCATATTATTTACCCTGCTTGCAAGTGTGTTTGTTATTACAAATTACATTCTGTAATTATGTGGCTTACCAACCTGTTTTCAATAATTTGTCACTTCTCATTGTTCTCTAAAAAAAATAGATCCAAAAGAGCATTTCAGTACAACGGCAGATGTAAAATACATCCAAAAGACTACTGGAATGCAGTAATATATTAATCAAAGCATTTTATGTCCGTTGATCAGCTAGAACTATTCTCCATTCATGCAGATACTGAAGGCATCTGGAAAGCTGAGACAAAGCAACAAAAACAAAACACACAAGTGCCATATATTCCATATTTCAGTAGTTCCAGAGCATCTCTTCAGCAATTTCCAGGTGAAGCAGAGTCTGTCAGCCTTTGAAATCTCTGCAAAACATTGCTGGGAAAACTGTTTCTTTGATGTATACTCAGGATGTTTCTAAACATAAAGGTAGTTACAAATAATGGTTAAGTTTTAATCTTTAAAGTGCTTCGATGGCTGATGTTTGGATACAATTTTGCTTTGAACATTTTATCCTCTAAATGGACTCAGAAGTGCTAACTCAGAACATCCAGAGATAAAAATATCTCAAGTATAAAATATTTTTCTATCATAAAACACCATTTAAAACCCAAGTCCACTTGAGAATATTGGTTATAAAATAAGGAAGGATAGATGCAACCAAATATTTCCAAAAGGAAATATCATTGAATTAACCATCTCTGTGATTAACGAGGGGTTTTTACAGGGAGGCAAGTGGCAGCTTATGTCTAGAATGAGAGGTAGAATAAATATACTTCTGACTTTAGATGAGATAATTCAGTTTATCTGCTGGCTCCGTGTAATTATTAATAACAGTTTTCCTGTTTGGATGGCAAATTAAATGGTCACTCTCAATTAAATGGTCCACTTGTAGTGGAATGGGAAGTGAAAGAAAACTGTTTGCTAGTGTGTTGATAGTCGGAAAAAGAACAGTAGGGACTGTATTTATAATACAGCTCACAATAAGGACATGCGCACATGACTGGCATGTGATTTTAAAAAGAGGGCAAAAGCAATGCTGTTTGAAGTGGTTTGTTTTCATTGCTTGATCTTGATGATACTCAAGGATGTTGCTCTTACTGTCTTTCTCACTAGCTACTCCTGATCTCACCCATTAAGCTCTGCTCCTCCCATTCACCTCCCCATAAGCGAGGATGATTTCTTTTCTTATATATTTCCTTACTTACTAACTCTTCCTATTGGTTATACAATATATTGTACTGATCTTCCTGTAAGGAATTACCACGATTGGCATCCTTAAAATAAAACTCTACTATGATTCCTACTCTTTACTGTGAAAGCCAATGTCTTCCTTGACGTGGCCAGTTACCATCCAGCATTTCATACCACTATTCTCCAGTAAAAACAAAAACAAAAACAAAAACCTACTATCAACTTGCTATATATACCCCATGTCTGTTCTCTCCTATATAGTTTTGTCCCTCAAAACAGAGGGACAAAACATTTAGAAACATTTAGAAACATTTTGAAAATGAGTGAGCATGCATAAGACTTTATTTCATCTTAGCAGAACTTAAGTTTTCAGTATCAAAATGAATAGACTTGCAAAACATTAAGATAATCATATTCAACTGATACGTTTTGGTATCACTTTCTGTTTTATCTCTTTCTTTTTTTTTTTTTTTTTCAACGTTTATTTATTTTTGAGACAGAGAGAGACAGAGCATGAACGGGGGAGGGTCAGAGAGAGGGACACACAGAATCTGAAACAGGCTCCAGGCTCCGAGCTGTCAGCACAGAGCCCGACGCGGGGCTTGAACTCACGGACCGCGAGATCATGACCTGAGCTAAAGTCGGCCGCTTAACCGACTGACCCACCCAGGCGCCCCTGTTTTATCTCTTTCTTATCCTAATACAAACTCCCATATAAATCCTTAACATCAGAAAGAGTAAGAGAAAATTTCTTTCGGCTAATTAATCAGTACAAATAATCTTCAGAATAATCATTTACTTCAGGACAAGCCACTCTTTGTTACATTTGATATTAATTAATTCTATCTTGGTTGAAGGGCAAAAGTCTCTTTCAAATTATACAGCCCACTCTTTTATTTCTGCCTATCATGACCACCCATGTAGTGGTCCTTTCTTTCTGGACCCACTCATTTATTCATTATTTTTTATCTTCTATTAAGTGCCAGGCACTCTTCTGGGGGCTGAGCACATATCCTAGAAAAGGAAATTAGACAAAAAAGCAAACTATGATCCAGGCTCTCCGTATTACTGGGATTGGGAAAACAATGAAGATGAAAATAAATTGATTATAAATTGGAAGGTGGCCAATTATATGGAAAAGATATAACAGAGAGAGGAGGATTCAGAGCACCACACAGACAGAAGGGATACAATTTAAATTGGTTGATTCAGTGAGCCTCTTTAGAGCCTCTATTCCCACCTCCTACATGGCAACACGTTCATGTTCTTTCTAACACACCAGCTTGTGCCCTACCACGTCCCATCTCTCTCTTCTTATCCGCTGTAATTATTTGAATGGGTTTTGTTTCAGTTTGCTCAGGTTTCTATAAGAAAATATCACAGGCTGAGTGGTTTAAACAACAGAAATTTATTTTCTCCCATTTTTGGAGGCTGGAAATCCAAAGTCAAGGTGACAGCAGGTTTGTCTTCTGAGGCCTCTCTTTGGCTTGTAAATGGACACGCTCCCATTTTCTCACAAGGATTTTCCTCTATGTATGCATAACCCTACTGTCCCTTTCGGTGTCTAAATTTTCCCTTCTTATAAGGACATTATTCACATTGTTTTAGGCGCTGTCCTAATGCTCTCACTTTAACTTAATCGCTTCTTTAAAGGCCCTATCTCCAAATATAATCAATATTTGAGGTACTGGTGGTTAGGGATTTAACATATGAATTTTGAAAGAATACAGTTTAACCCATAACAGGTGTCTTTGGCATGCAGTCATAGAAAATTTATCTTGACTAATGTAGACTAATTGTCCAGAGTTCATTATTTACATGAAAATCAGTGTAATCCCTCTGCCTTTTTGAGCTGATATATTATGATTTTTTAATCCCATTTTGATTTTGTTAAATTTTTTTTTATTTCTGTTATCTTAGAAAGTGGATGAATTTGTGCCCAGCATCAGAAATTGGGTGGAGGACTAAAACTGATATCATCCAAACAAAAGAAAAACAGTAATATTAAAACATCAACAACAAAAACAAACAAACAAAAAAACCCAATACTTCAGCCTTTCAACTAATAGTGACTATTGATTGAGTGAGTAAAATTAAGTCACCAGTTTCTGTCTTGAAAGTTGTTTTCATGCTTTGGGTAAAGATGAGGGAGGCTACCATGATATTAGATAAAATTAGGTGCTAAACATTGTAATTAAGAACATGAAGGGAAACTTAGGTGGGTCAGTGGGTTAAGCGTCCGACTTCAGCTCAGGTCATGATCTTGCGGTCTGTGGGTTCGAGCCCTGTGTGGGGGTCTGTGCTGACAGCTCAGAGCCTGGAGCCTGCTTCAGATTCTGTGTCTCCCTTTCTCTCTGCCCCTCCCCCCACTCATGCTCTCTCAACAGTAAATAAATGTTAAAAAAAAAAAAAAAAGAATATGGATAGGCATGCATTAAGGTTTTACTGTGTGCCAGATAGTGAACTAATAATATATATGTAAATATTTTAATATCAATAACCATGAGGATTATTTTTAAATAAATGTGTTATTTATCTAACAAATAGCCCACTGGGATCTATATTTTTATTCCAATTTAAAGAAGGAAGTAGAGTTTAGGATGTTTAAGTACCTCCCCAAAGTCTTGTAACTTTAGATTCTTGAAAATGAATTTGAACCCAGATTTGCCTTACTCCAGAGCCTCGATACTTAAATGTGGTGCAAAAATGAGTTTAAAGATTAATCTCTAACACAACTTCAACTCATCCTTCAAAATGCTATTAAATTGACAAATAATTTTTAAGAGATGCTACATTTTAGATCCAGCTATTCCCTTTGTGTTATTTCTTCCCTCCTTTTGCAAAGATATCCATTTTGTGCCTTTAGCCATCAATCATTAGAAGCCATAGTCCATCTTTCACAGAAAGGAAACGATAAAACACTTGAGACACTTTATGGAATTCAGATGTTGGAACATTTTGCAATTGTGCCATCATATTACCTTGTTTTCTTCAGTATCCATTTAGGTGGCCAATTTTGCTTCAGTGATTGGGGTCACCACCCAGGGCTGGCAGGTTCCCCCCCCCCCCACCTCTTTTTACTCTGTACTTTTCTCATACTGATTTTTCAATAGTCAGGGATAATTTAGTGCTGATTTTCCTTATGTGTCATTTATAAATGCCATTAATCATCCAAGTTTAACATTTTTATTCACTAAGTTTTAACAGCTATATGCTGCTGACTCTTGTCTTTAAAATAAAATCCTAAATGCAGGCGTAAAAGTAAGTTTAAAGATACATTAAAATAATCTCTTCAAATACATATTTATGCATACAATTCATCATGTTTGAATCCAATTAAATGTTCAATGAATACCCTCATTTTTGCTGAGTATATCTTTGGTATGTATACCTGTTATAGTACCTAATGCTAGCTGTATATAGCATTACTTGAAATAGGAGAGAAAGGTTTTATAGCTTCGGGGGATGTTCATAATACTCTGTTGTGGTGATAGATACATAGATTGATGATCGGTAGATCAATAGATGATAGATAGATGATAGATAGATAGATAGATAGATAGACAGATAGATAGATAGTAGAGATAGGTAGGTAGGTAGATGATAGAGAGGGAGAGAGATAGATGATAGAGATAGATAATAAGTTGGTAGGTAGATAAAGATGATAGAAGATAGATAGATAGATAGATAGATAATAAAGGTAGATTATAGATAGATGATGATAAATAGATGTTGATAGATAGTTGATGATGGATGATAGATAGATAGATGATAAAGGTAGATGCTAGATAGAGAGATAGATAATAAACGTAGATGAGAGAGAGAGAGAGAGAGAGAGAGAGAGAAAGAGAGAGAGAGAGAGACAGAGAGAGAGAGAGAGACAGAGAGAGAGAGGTATTGATACTATAGTAGCTGCTCAGGAGAAATTGAGGTTGACATTTGTCATTATTAGAAATTGCTCCACGTAAAATTACAACAGTACGGCTCTGTAATATATTTTCTATCACAGAATAAATCAGGCATTATTTATATTTGTGAGATCTAGCGATATTTAAAAAATCCATACATGATAATATATTTTTTTTAAATCTAGGAGTATAAGAAATCTAGCCCAGTTGTTACTACTATCCTATGTTTGAGAGATGATTTATATTTTACAGTTCTATAGCTTTTCTTCAAGAAATCAACGCTGAGATTTTTTTTAAGATTTTATTTTTAAGTAACTTCTACATACAACTTGGGGCTGGAACTTAGGACCCCAAGATCAAGACTGACTCTACTGACTGAGCCAAACAGGGACCCCAACATTGAAATTTTCAGACAAAATTATGAGGCATGCCCCCAGAGTTAACAGCATTTAATAATAGCCAATTTAAATAGAATGTCCAAAAACTAGACTATGGTATATAACTGCATATTCAGTTGCTTAAATAAACATTGTTGACACACAGCCCTGTTGAGTATTCAGAGTCTTGTTGGGAAAGATCTTCATAGGTTAATATTTCTGGAAAATATAAGGAAATTAAGCTGGGAAAAGCTTTCTATTGTTTTTATTTGTTTTATAAGGTTATCTCAACCCTTTATGTATTGAATTTAGACTAGGACAGCCTCAGGCTAAATAAGACAGTCAGGTACAGAGGGCAGAGTGGTATCCATTTGGAGATCTCTCTTGTGCTGAGATATAACTCTCCATGATTGTTGTAGCATTTCAGTTCAGTTCAACTGCAGTGAAGATCTTCACATCAGACTCTATAGCATATGGGTTGGGGTGTCAATTATGTCAGAAAGTTTTTACAATTACACACTTGGATTTAACTCCCAGTATTTTTATGGCTTTGCAAACATTAATTGGACATTGTACACAATTACTTTCTTGTCTATAAAATTGACATAAGGATGCAAAACTGATGAAATTGCTGTAAAAATGAAAGAATGTATGTTAAATAGCATAATGTCTACCTAAGTTAGTGCTTGCACCTTACAAGGCTACTCAAGCCTCCTCTCTAGAGGCTGTGCCTGTCTTCAAACAAAGGGCAACTATTTGTTAATGAAGTTAACTGATGAGTGCATTCATTTTCTGCAAGAGTATGAAAAATTTCTGATCTCAGACACATTTATCACATTCACTGTTTTAAGGTTTAAAGAATAAGAAGTATATATATACAGAGGTTTTTAAACAGAACATTGAAGACACCTCAGTTGAAAGGAAAAAAAGTAAGAAAGGAAATCATAAAAACCTTAAAATAATAACAAAAGAAAGAAGAAAGGGAAGAGATGGGAGGGAGAGAGAGAAATCTTTTCAAAATAATTTTTCTGTGTGAATTTGTCTTTTTTTTAATTATTTACTATATGGTTCATTAGATTAGGTGGTAAATTCTTGTCTGTTTTATTCATCATTTTATATTTAAAACCTACCACATTACTGAATCACAGTGGAAATTTAGATAATATTGTCGGGGCGCCTGGGTGGCTCTGTCGGTTGAGCGGCCGACTTCGGCTCAGGTCATGATCTCGCAGTCCGTGAGTTTGAGCCCCGCGTCGGGCTCTGTGCTGACAGCTCAGAGCCTGGAGCCTGTTTCAGATTCTGTGTCTCCCTCTCTCTGACCCTCCCCGTTCATGCTCTGTCTCTCTCTGTCTCAAAAATAAATAAACGTTAAAAAAAATTAAAAAAATAAGATAATATTGTCAAATAAAATTTTTAAAAATATGAATTTTACAAGGCATTTGGTAATGCAATTATTAATGTTCATGTTGATACCTATTTCCATATTGCACTAAAGCCAACAAAGCACCCTCTCTTCTCTTCACAAGTTGAGTACCTTCCAGCTCACTGTAGAATACTTTCTCATGGGGTATGTCTCCACTGAAATCTTAAAATATCTAGACTGGCTCAAAAGCAACCAAGCAAGCAAGGAAGAAGGAAAGGAGGAAGGAAGGAAGGAAGGAAGGAAGGAAGGAAGGAAGGAAGGAAGGAAGGAAGAGAGGAAGGGAAAGAAAGAAAGAAAGAAAGAAAGAAAGAAAGAAAGAAAGAAAGAAAGAAAGAAAGAAAGAAAGAAAGAAAGAAAGAAAAAGAAAGAAAGAAAGAAAGAGAAATAAAATTTTAAGAATAATTATCTGAATTTATATCTAGTAGGGAGAAAATTATGGTCTATGGACCAAATAGCTAACAAACAAATTTTTTGCGTCAGGAAACTGACATGAAGGACACAGTCTCTAGTGGAGGCCAAGGTGATTCTGTTTATAAAAAAATGTTCATGTATATACATAGATCAAAGCATGAGGAAGCCCTTTGATAAATTATTGCTATTTTTTGGTGGTCTCTAATGCATTGTGAACAATTTTTTATTTCATTTTCTAAGTAATACAGACTTGGAGGGTAATGGCAGTGTGGGAATCCTTTAGCTTACTGTGATCAGTTCAGTTTTATTGCATGTCTCATACCAACCCTGCTTGCTAAACAACACAAGGTTAATCCTGACAGTCCCCAGGAGATAAATGAGTGCAGGTCTGACAATAAGCATGATTGTCCCCAGTGCATGGGTTCAGGAGCTGCAAAAGGGAAAGGTTAAATAAGGTTCGTAAAGCAGACATAAAGAGAGTTGGAGTGGGTTATAGAGTCAGACTAACCAAGTCAAATGAAATTCATGAAAGCTAAGATAGAGGATCAGGGTATGAATCATTCTACCTAACTGATGATACTGCAAAGCACAACCTTGGCCTACACTGTCCAAGATGGTGGCCATGGGTCTCAAACAGCAACTTAAATTAACATTGATTTCATTAAGCAAAATTAAAAACGAAGTTCCTCAGTCATATTGTAAGTATTTCTTATAAGATATTCTTTTTTAAATGTTTATTTATTTTGAGAGAGAAAGAAAGAGGGCATGCACAAGCAGGGGAGGGGGAGGAGAGAGGGAGAGAGAGAATCCCAAGCAAGCTCTATGCTGTTGGTGTAGAGCCAGACATCAGACTCAATCCCACCATCACGAGATCATGACTTGTGCTGAAAACAAGAGTAAGACGCTTAGCCGACTGAGCCACCCAAGCACCTCTCTCCCGACACTGTAAGCATTTGAAAAGCAAGAAAAGCAATTCCAAATTATAGTGAGTCTAAGAAATTCACCTCAAGACCAATGCTACTTACTAAATTCGCCCTATTTTAGGATATTTAACAAAATAACACAATCTGTAAAATTAATTTGATTCTTATTTCAGATTAACGCATTCTCATCAGTTTTGCTTTGAATAGATTTTTATACTAATTGTCATGGCTATTACTACGATTATTACTGTTATTTCTTAAGGAGTATTCCCAAGTTAATTTTTCATATAGTCTCTTCTTTCCCTGGAGTTTTGTTCAGTTTATCATCTGCATTGATGATTCTTGGTTCTGAAAAGCCTGGCTTATACCAAACTGGTCTAAAGAATGTTCTAAAGAGCTAGAAAACGCAGGAGTATCTTCAGTGATTGCTCTTTAAAAAGGGAGAAATCTTAACCATTGTTGTTCTTTGTGAAATACAGGGAATTTAGACTGAAGTCAAGCCTAGGGTGTCCTCAGATCTTTGCAGAACTCTCACTGCGGATTTCTAATTACCTCAGATAGTGAGAGATCCTAATCAATAACTTTCAGTCTCACTGAATTCTGTAATAGATATTTACTCAATAGGTATTTCCCTCCTTCCAAAGCCACCTCTGATTCATCTCATTCAGCGTTGACTTGGCTTTGTCTCTTCTGTAGATGTCTGAAGACGTGAGCCTGAGTTGAGGCAGTCTGGGTGTGGCAATGGAGGCAGAGATTACTAAGTCATACAGATCTTGCTTTTAATGTAAAATATTCAAAAGTAGGATTTGAATTTTTCCTTCGGTGATAGAGTGACTGCTGAGATCCAAATAAAAGCCGTTCTGATGATTCTGTCACCAAAGCTTCAAACTTACCCTCATTCTAGCCTCGTCACCCATCACTCTTCTCTTACCCTAGAAGAGATTTCCTTCTGTCAAATGCCTTGTGTGAACTAGTTGTTGGAACCCCATCACCGTTCTAGATTTCAAAAGCTCCACACCATTAGGAATCTTCCGTTTTCTGCACTCTCTTCCACTCTACCAAATCTCTTATTAGCACGTGAGCATGCTTATCGTCTTCTATCTTATAACATCCAGGATATGCGCTTGACATTCTCTAGTTATGTTCTTATTTTTTTGTTCCCCATCACAGGCTCATTTCTAGAAGGAAATGTTAGTAGAGTGTCCCTTTTGCTCTTGAATTGCAGTTACACATTGTGCCACTCCATCCAGGCTTCTTCATCCACCATGCATCAAAACATGCTTTTGTAATTTTCCATTTTGCCAAATTGAAAGATTGCCTCCCATTGCTACATTCTGTTTTTGAGACTAGCAAATAGGTATCTCGACCTTACCATTTATCTGATGTTCGCACTCACTTAAAAGCTGTTTAATTGACTTCTCTACTTGGAGAGATGTTTCAGAATGCCAACTTTCTGCAAAAAAGAACTATCGATCCACAATCTACCTTTATCTGCTAACTTATAAATTGCTCTACCCACCACACAGCTGTTCCTGTAAGATCTCTGTCATTATTATTGATTCTATTTTCTTCACCATGTCCCCAACTCATTCAACCACCTCTAC
The DNA here is from genome assembly GCF_028018385.1 of Neofelis nebulosa. Classification (NCBI taxonomy): domain Eukaryota; kingdom Metazoa; phylum Chordata; class Mammalia; order Carnivora; family Felidae; genus Neofelis; species Neofelis nebulosa. The sequence goes on along the minus strand of NC_080782.1, from coordinate 16,503,608 downwards.
ATCTTTCAGAAAGTTCCCTTCCCCTGTTTACTCCCCAGAGCACAAACCCCTCCCATCACTACTCCTTCCCACCTTCTTCTATACCTGGAGGATCTGTTGTGGACTAATTACATGCTCTTCTGATATGTAACACCCACTACTCTCATCGAACTCCCAAAACATTTCCCACAAAGTGGGAAGAGCGATCTTCTGAAAATATGCATTTGAGTATATCATCCGCTTATGTCTGTCATAACAATGATTTACATAATCTTCATGTGTGTCTTTTCAACATTTTATACTCAACACTTACTATAGTATCTAGTACAAATAGATAATTTATGAGCAAGTGAATTAATAATCTCAATTATTCTACCATCAACATAAAAAGTAAGACTATGTGTAATGGTTCTACAATGCTAGATATAAATTCTAGCTCTTGTGCCTACTGATTGGTTCAATTTCCTGGACTTCAGTTTCCTAATCTCTAAAGAAATACTAGTAACTATGGCAAAGGTTTATAAAGTAATTAAATAGACACAAATCCATTAGAGGCATGCTTATTATATATGATGATGGTGATAATGATAATGATCAACTAATTTATCCAAATATGCAACTTTTATCCATGTTGCATGTTAAAAAGAGACAGTATTAAATCCTTATTGGGAGGCATTTTGAAGGCTATACATCTCTAGAAATATAAGGCATTAATAAAAACTAGAATTTCACTATTAAAAGAATATTTCTTTTTTTTTTTTTTTTTTGTAAATTACTCTATTGCATTCATTTGCTTCTTGCTTCTAACACCAAATGATTTCCAAATCAGCGATGCCCATATTGTTCATGAACAACTGGACAAACAGGCAATACAAGAAGCTCTTGGCTAGTCACACATGGCAGAGCCTTGTGAAATGGAGCACTGGACTCCGGGAATATGCTCAAAAAAAAGTGTTTGTTTGTGTGTTTTATTATCCATATCCTCCAATAATTCCTCTGCACTGCACTCCTTTCTACAGTGGAAAAGGGGTTTAACCTCAGAAAAGGTGGCTTAGTCACATAAAATTTCATAGTAAGTAAAACAAATGATGAAAGAAGCCAGTGATGTCTGACTTTGAAAGCTAGCATTTCTGGGGCGCCTGGGTGGCGCAGTCGGTTAAGCGTCCGACTTCAGCCAGGTCACGATCTCGCGGTCCATGAGTTCGAGCCCCGCGTCAGGCTCTGGGCTGACAGCTCAGAGCCTGGAGCCTGTTTCCGATTCTGTGTCTCCCTCTCTCTGACCCTCCCCGTTCATGCTCTGTCTCTCTCTGTCCCAAAAATAAAGAAAAAACGTTGGAAAAAAAAAAAAAAAAAAAAAGAAAGCTAGCATTTCTGATGCCAAATGCATGGTCCTTTTTTTTTTTTTTTTATTGAGATAACGTCTTTTCTCTTTCTAAATTTTCCTTCTTTTTGCTGGTTGCAATTAGCATAAGATATATATACTGACATATATATGAGAGACAAATGTTGTCAACTTCTCTCTCTCCCACCCTGCAGGTGGATACCAGCCAACATAATTTGGATCCAATTCAAGTGAAACTACATTTCCTTCTTTTATTTTTATTTAGTTATTAGTATTATTATTATTTTGCCATTTAAACCTATGTTAGGGTTTAAGAGATCTTCAATAACTCTTCCAGCCTCCTTTTAAGGAGGCGGGGGGCGGGAATCAGTGTTCTGGGATTTCTATAGCTCTTTTCTTTTTCTTTTTCTTTTTCTTTTTTTTTTTTTTTTTTTTTTTTTCGTTTCCATAGCAGTCAAGGGCAAGCTAAGAAGGAGGGAAAGAAAAAAAAAAAAGATTTATTTCCAACTTCAGTGAAAGCTGAGTCCCAAGGTAAAAGAAGAAGCCAAGCATAATGAGAAAAAGGGAAAGTAAAAGAAAGCAAACTCCTATAAGTCCATAGTGAATATGACCTTTGTTCGGAAAATTCAAAGAGTAATAAATTATAACACAACATTGGGCATCATCTGTGTCATTGAAGCTCTGTCTATTGCTTGACTAGGGAGCTGAGTGACAATACACAGATGGAGGGCAATGAATTTATGGAATTATATGCCAGCTCCCAGGATAGGGCTTGAAATGTGCACTTGGTATTGGCACTAGAATTGGGGTTTTGTTTGCTTTAATGCCAGTGCTGAATGCTCACACTCTGCTTTTTGTGCCAAAGTTAGATGCTCAGATTGGAAAGCTAAAATTTATCAAGTTTTAGCACTGCCTCTCCAAAGCCAAATGATAATGGTATAAAAAGGTACATTTTTTTTACTTCAATTTAAAAGTAGAACTGCTGCATTAAAATAAATTCACTATCCTCAAATAATTCAGATATGAAATATTTCCTTGTCAATGAGCTCATCTAAATGATGCTAGAAAGCTTTTTCTCTCTACTTCTGTTTTTCATTGGATGGTATGGCCTTATGCCATTTTTTTTTTTTTTTCTGGATGTTAGATTTAGATTATATTTCTTTTCTCTGTCCTGGACACTAGTCATATTTCTCGATCTTAAGAACTGCTTAAACACAAATAATAATTCTTCCAAAGAAAGTAAAATGACCATATTTAATGAAATAGTCTCCAGCTAATTAAAAAAATTGGGTTCCACTGTAAGCCTCAGATCACTATTCCATTTCATTCTAGGGGCACAGTATTCTTCTTACTTTGCAATACTGAACCTCTTACACATCCTTTTCTGGATACATCATGTTCATAATATGAAAGGCCATAGAAACTTCCAATATTCTCTGTAATAAGATGTGCTTGGTAAGTGCTTGCATATTGCAGTCCTGAAGCCCTAAATCCTATGTCAGCGGTTCTCATCTTTTTTCTATCTAGAATCATCTAAGGATTCATATAAAAATACCTTTGCCCTAGCTGCACCCCAGACCAATTAAATCAGAATCTCTAAAAGTAGGGATTAAACGTCAATGCTTTTTCAAGCTCCCCAGTTGATTCTAATGTACAGTCAGAGTTGAAAACATCTTTTATGTTAAGGAATATTCTATGCCTTTATGGAAGCAAAAGAAGGCTGCATTGAGGAAATACAGCCAAGTTAAGAATAATCCTAAATCAGTGATCCTAAAAGAAAAGAATACGCATCCCCTTTCTACTTACTTGCCAATTTTTAGCAAGATGAGAACTACAGATGCTATAAAGTATCACCAGATTTTGTTTTTACTGTATTTTGCGTTTCCTTTATGCATATTTTTATATGAATATTACCATATAAAGAATATAAGAGTATAGGAGTTGCTTGTATGTGGAAAGAGAATGCACAAATGTGATTCTTGTCTTATAAGCTCTGTACACAGTTTACTACTCACAATGGACTGTAAAATTCCCTTATTCCATGTTGTGCAAACAGAGGCAATGGGAAATGGCATTCACTTGAGGTCTGCTAGAGAAACATTCATAGGGGAAACTTAAAGAAATAGCAGGTGTGTGTGTCTCCATTGCCCTTTCGAGGACAGCACACAGAGATCAAATAGTCATTTCTGACTCTGGGAGAGCCTGCTCTGGAGCTGTAGACAGTTAAGCTGCACAAATAAGGGGTGAGGCTTATTCTCTGGTATGATCAGGGCTATGGCACAGAGAAATATGACATGGTAGAAGCTTGACTTTAACCCTACCCTGTAACTTAGCATTGGAAGTTGGGTATAATATTAACCCTTTCTTTGGTATGATCAAACACTGGGGTCCAATCCTTGTGATCACAATTATGTGATCTGGAAAGCTAAATGGTAGTGTTGGCTATATCATTCATTATGAGCAGTTGCCCAAGGCCCTCATCTGCTCTTATAGGGACCAGGATTTTGGGGCCTTGGCCAAGATTGATTGCATTAAACCCAGAGGCATTGCTTATTTTGCCCTAGGTCTTTATTAGAGGCCAAATATTTTCCTGGGAGGCTAACCAGTGGGAGATCAATCTTGAACAAGCTACTACTTACCATCACTCAGGCAACTCCTCACATTTAATGGACAGCTCATACCCATTGTGTTAGCAACCCATATTATTTAGAACATAAGAGCTATTAAGCTAATCATCATCATCCTAAGAGACACTAGAAGCTGTTTGGAAATGGCTCAACATCACAATGATAGTGCAAACCATACATACCTGAGACTGATAAAGAAGGGTAATTTTTAAGAAAAGCCTATGGACGTGAACTGTCTAGTCTAGAAAGAAAGTATAACAAGGATGGCTGTCTAGGTAAATCATTACCTCCAGCCATGCCCCAAGTGTCCTGATAATTCCAAGGATCCCAAGTCACCTCGAGGAAGGAGGAACCATTCTACACTACCTACTAGCACCTATGGTACTAGTCCAATAACTTCTACATATTAGGCATTAAATCAAAATACATGGACTCAATGAAATAATGTTGGCCAATATCTATTGAGCACTTAATATGAGTCCAGAACCATTCCAAGTGTTTTTACTTAATTCTTTATTTTTTTATTCTCCACAACAACCCTGTGAAAGAGTTATGATTATCTCATTTTTAGAGAACAGGATTAAGCACTGAGGTTGAGTCATTAGCTAAAGACTATAAGACAAGTAAGTGATTGAGTTTGATTCCAAATTATGCAGTATGGATACAGACTCTTCACCACTGCTTGTCACAGGCATGACTGAACTACATTTTGTGGAAAATGAACTGTTGAGGACCATTAATAACAGTGGGGAAACTAGTTAGGCTGTTATTGTAATAGTTAATGTGACCTATATGAGTATATGTCAATGGGATAGGGAAAAAAAAGTGGGTAGACTTAAGGGATATTTAGGTGACTGAATCAGCAGGAGTTGGTGATTGATTGAAATGGGTAAGCAAGAAAGACCTATCAATCACTATTCTAGGCTTTCTATCTTGTGAAATGAGATAAGGAGCACAGGAGATAGGGGGTGGGTGTCTGGAGGATCACAAATTTAGTTTTAGCCATGATAAATTTGACAAAGACTATAATATTTCCATTGAAATAATCAAATACATTATTATATGTATTATTTACATTTCCTGTGATGATCATGAGTAAAGAAGGTGCTTTTGCTGGAGTTTTGAACTGGGTATTCAGTGAATCTGTGAGAGACAAATAATTTAAAGACAAAGGGAAACTGAGGAAAGGTGTTCAGAGAGCATCCAATGCAACTTGTCATTAGGAACCCAGACAATGGAAGGGCAACCCACACTTCATACTGAGAAGCTGTTGCACGGAAGTGGGAAAATGATGCTTAAATGAAGGAATATCATGTGTAACTGATATGGAAGAAATACAAGATTTATTTTCAATAGTACAGAGAATTGAAAAATAAAATGGAACAAAAAGCTGGTTAGTTGCCAGGATTGTGGCTAGATAGCAATACAGAATTCAAAGATACCTACGCGATATACAGTCAGGATGTTTTAGAAAACAGTTCTGAAGTGACTGTGAATTTTGTAAGCAAGTGTGTTCAGGAAGATAAATTTTGACTTAATCACCAGGAACCATGTAGTTTTACTTCTTTTATCAAAGAGCATCAGTTACTATTGATGATTAAGTAAGTATAACAAGGAGCATGGGAAAACAAACTCTGGCAGCTAAACATGTATCTATGACCTGACAATTTTAATATATCTAAAACTAAGATTGGGAAAAGGAAAACTTCATTAAATATTTCGAAGTAATGTTGGATTATACAGGCCTTTCCACAGGAGAGCAGGCATAATTATCTTAGCTACCAACTAAAATTAATAGGGCTGCTGTAGATACCCTTGAATAAATTTTATACACTTGTTCTGTTTTAGAAAGACACTTAGCAAAACATCTGCCTAGTCTATCATCAGAAAACATTTCCCCTGAACCTTAGAGACATGAAAAAGCTACCAATTTATTTTTTGTCAAAAATTTAATATTCGGGTTTCATGAACAGTGGGTCTCCCCAAATAACATTCTACTTGTGCATTCGTATTGTTAAAACTATTAAGAAATTCTTGTTAAAAATAGTTACATAGTACATGTTAATCACTGTAGATCTAGACAAATAGATATGGATATGGCATAGGATGGTTATAGGATGTCTATACATAATCATTGTCTAAGATTTGGTATTTAAAAGACATTAAATTGAGAATGTGAAAACGCATGTTCTGATGTCTCGACCAGCTCTAAATCCCTAAGGGAAAATCATTCTCTCTTCTGTATTTTCTGTTCCTTCACAAAATCCACAAGGGGCTCCACCATTCTTTAAATTATGTATCCCCATACATTAGTTATGTATCCTTATATTTGTGTTTATTCCATTTTTAATTATCTTGAAAGGCAAATGGTTGAACCAGATGATCTAGGTCTAATTATTATTTCTCATTTCATTGGGTGTAGGGGATGATTAGATCAGCTGGTTAGATCAGCAATTATTCACTGAGGCTCCAAATAGATGATTCTGTTTGTTATAAGAAATATTAAATGAATACCCAAAATATCTCCTGACTTTAATAGGCTCAACCTCTTTATGTTTGGAGACTAGGACAAGAGAATGGCATCTTCAAAGGCTTTGGGAAACTTGGGTCCTGCCCTCAGTACTGTCAAATAGGTGCTGTATCACCTTTGTAAAATCACTTACTTTTTTGGATCTTAGTGTTCTCATTTGCAAAATGAGTAATGGTAATGCATTACCATTTGCAAGATGGTAATGCATAACTCAAGATTATTTTTCTTTTTTAAATTTTTTTAAATTAAAAAAAAATGTTCATTTACTTTTGAGAGACAGACACAGAGCATGAGGGGGGAAGGGTCAGAGAGAGGGAGACACAGAATGGATCAGGCTCTAGGCTCTAAGTTGTCAGCACAGAGCCCGATGAGGGTCTCGAACTCGCAAACCTTGAGATCATGACCTGAGCAAAGTTGGATGTTTTAACTGACTGAACCACCCAGGCGCCCCCAATATTATTTTTCAAGCATCTGGCACAACAGTTGGTAGAAAGCAGTAACTGAGTCCTGTTGCCTATCTTATTACAAATTATGGCCACATGGAATGATGACTGTGATAATGCAGATACTCAACCAAGTCTTAAGACAGTTGAAAAAAACAAAACATTTGTATCTGGCTAGGATAAATAAGGATCTGTCTTGAATCGGTCAAGAGTTTTGCAGATAAACAAAGGATGGAGTGCCCTTTAGGCACCATTGTATACACAAGTGTGAAAGGCTAGGAAACAGATGCACTGTGAGAGAGGGCCAGGGGTATACAAGGAAAGGTTAAATTTTAACCTTTATCTGTTGGGGAAGAAACACAATGCAGATTTTTAAGCAACGCAGCGGCATAATCTAAATGCATTTGTATTTATTTTCACAGGGGCTCTAAGATCACTTGGAAGTGTTGGAATAAGAAGGCAACTGAAATAATAATCTAGACTAGAGAGGGTAATAACCATGGGGATAATATTGGGAATACATATAAGGTGACACAATTTGGTATAGTTGGAACATAGAATACAACATTCTTCCTTGATCACATTTCCACCAAAAACCACATAGTCTAAGACTGTGATTACTTTCACATTGTATTCCAAGCTTCCTTCCCATCGTCTTCCTTTTTACCTTGTATATTTTACTAAAGTCCGATCTGAATGCAACCCAGCAATATTTTTTCCCAATCCTTTATAGAGAATGCAGAATAAAAAGGAACATCTGGGTTCAAGGGAACATTTGGGGCTAAAGCTACAAATGTATAATATTCCATGTAGAGTTGGTATTTGATTAGAAGAGAAAAAAAAATTCCTTCTTCAGATTTGTATTTCTTCTTCAGATCTGTATCTCTAATTTCTAGCCAGGGATCACTATTGATTGTCCCACAGACATGTTAAACTCAATGTGACTAAAAAGGAACTAATTATCTTTTCTCCTAATACATAATTTACCTTGTTTATCCGTTGTTAATGATGCATTCATCCACCTAACGTAAGTTGAAAGCAATGAAGTCACCTTCAGTGCATAACTTTCACATGCAGTTTGATGCCACTTATTGATATAGGGCCAGAGAAAAGGAAGTGACTCGGATCTGCTACTTGGGAAAGCTTGAGCAAGAGGGAAAGAGAGGAGAATAATTTTGTAGCTGAGTATTTGCCTCAAATACGTCCCTAGCTCTGTATCAGTAGTATCTTTGAATAGCCTTCCCTCCTATTAATTTCTCATCTAAAAGTTCATTTCCATTGGTCCTCAATCCCATCTAACGTGAGAAATTTTGCCTCAGTGTGCTGTACATTCTGTGTTTGTTTATTTATGTTTTCGTTTGTCATAATATTATGAGTCATATGTATATTCCTCTAAAAGGAATCACGTCTATAGACCAAACAAAAAAATTCAACGTAATGCAAATGTTTATGATTTTAATCTAACTTAATTACATTCTTTGATATTTATTTGCCAATGCTAATTTACTTTAGGGGAATAACACTTTAGTATATTTCCCTCAGTTTTAGATTATCAAATGTGCATGATTAGCTTTGGCATGAATGTAAATAGTAATTTATTTTCCTCATATTGGTTTATAGTCTGTTAAAATAGTCTTTCAGGTATAGTTGCATCAGGTAAATGTTTGGCTGGTATTTTTTTGTATTCTGATTTATTCATTCTCATAAAGTTTATTGATCATATACTATATTCCATGTTTAAAAATTTTCTTATAACTAGCTTGATCACATGTAAATAACCTAAAATAATGCACTTTCAATTAATTTAAAAAGGCTTGATTAGTTGAAAAATAAAAACAACAAAACTATATACTGGGAATCTGAATAATGAACTAGTAAATAGTAATAAAGATCCAGTATTAAAAGCCAAAATATACCAACTTAGGTCTTTGTTTTCAATAGATTTGCTTTCCCAATCAGCCAGTTTTATTAAGCTAATATAAAAGCAAGTTTTTTTTAGCTATCTTTTATCAGTACACAGATGGCAAAAATAGTTCCAAATTAAATCACAGTCTTAGCAAGGATAGGCACCCTCAACATATTCATTTATGGTTTTCATGGTTCTGATGAGCATGTATATGTATCTATAATTATTTGAATATTTTATAAAGCAGTTGTAACAGTCATCTAGTTGAAGACATTAAATATGACAATATCATACTTAATGAAAGATGGCATTAATTGACTTTTTGTTTATTTGTTTAAAATGATGTACAGCTTATAAATTGATCTTTAGTAATTAATTATTGTATTGGTTTTTCAGTTCTAAATTCGACATATAAAATGATGCTTTCTATGCTATACTAATACAAAACATTCCTAGAGTTTCTTTCCAAACACTAATAAACATTCAATTTCTTTGCTAAAGTTTTTCTTTTGAGACAATAACATCAAAAACTCAGACACACTGTTTTAAGAAATAAAAAATGAATAAATGAACACTTTATAGAACTAAGTTATACTGATGAAAAGAATTACAGACCTAAAGTTTGAAGTGATTTTTCTATTTTTTTCTATTAATATTTACTTTTAGTTCTTCTTTAAATACATATTCTACCAGTATGTACACTTTAAAGTCTTGTAGTATTTTATTGTGTGTTGGTATATTAAAATAAATTCATTTGTGGTTACTTTATTACAATTTAAAAGAATTCTGTCTTTGAATATGTATGTTAGCTATAAAATTCTTGTGTGTGAAATCCTTGTAGTTTCTGTTGCTGATTTCCGTATTAAAAAAAAATAGCCCTTTACAGGTCTACAAAGAAGCTTTAGCTTTATAAAATGTAAAATAATAACAATGGCAATTGTAACAATAATGATAATAATGCCACCTTCAGAGAAATGATCTATAAAAAAGACAAACTTTATTCAGAGATAGAAATATAATGTTAGCATATTTATTCTAAGTGTGTTATCTGGAACCCTTGCCCAACTGTTGTGATAAAGAATCAAACCAGACTTTATGCTGTTGCTTGAATCCTGTTATAAGGGATATTCCGCCCACAACAGGGAGGCATTATACGCACTGTCTTATTTAAAATCTTGCCATTTGGCATCTAAACCCTGAGGCAGAATTCCAACCAAATTGTAAGCAGGAATGTTGCCAACCTAACAGATGAGCAGAAGGTGTCATAGCCAAGAGTCCGTGTTCACATATCAAATGTGTTTACTTAGGGCAGGATTCCCAGTCATAAATCTTCAAACATGTTCAGAAAACCGTGCCAATGCGAAGAGGTTGCCCTGTCTTTAATCCATCTAGAGCAAGGATTAACCTTGAATTTATTTTTAGAGATGCAACTTAGCCACATAGGTCTGTTATCTTTTTAAGCTGAAGAGAGAATTGGTAGTTTGGAATTTATACATTTCATTGTCCAATCTCTATTCTATTGTTTACCTAGTAGCTTATTGTGGTTCCAATAATTCAGATGCCATTAATTCAAAATTTTTGTATTGATTGTGTTCATTCATTGTAAACTATCGTTGATTAATGATAAATTCATAGAATGACAAGGATGGATTTTTAAAGGAGATAATTACTGATTTCCTCAATAGTCTAACAATATTCACCCAAAGCTGTAAATAAAGCTATAAATAATAATGTATACCTGAACTTTACAAGATAGAAAAAAATGAATATTTTTTGGTCATTCTAATCACAGATGACTTTGACGACAAAGTGTGAAAAAATAAGTTACAGATATTTTTAATGTTTATTTATTTTTGAGAGAGAGAGAGAGAGAGAGAGAGAGAGAGAGAGGGAGGAGGGGCAGATATAGAGGGAGACAGAGGATCCAAAGAAGGCTCTGCACTGACAGGACAGATGCAGGTCTCGAACTCACAAACTATGAGATCATGACCTGAGCTGAAGCTGGTCGCTTAACCAACTGAACTACCCAGGCACCCCAAGTTGCAGATATTTTATTGAGAGACTGAGTGTTATGGTTCTTAAAAGATTTGAGGTTGCTTTTTAAAAATATGTAACTGGGGTTGGGGGGCACCTGGGTGGCTCAGTCGGTTGGGCATCAGTCTCTTGATTTTGGCTCTGGTGATGACTTCACAGTTGTTAAATAAGCCCTGCGAGAATTAAGATTCTCTCTCTCTCTCTCTCTCTCTCTCTCTGTCTGTCTCTTTGCTCCTCTTCCCTATTCTCATTCTCACTCTCTCTCTCTCTCTCAAAAAAAAAAAAAAAAAAAAAAAAAAAAATATATATATATATATATATATATATATATATATATATATATGAAATGCTTCAGAGAAAACTATTGGAAAAAGTATTACTGTGTTTACTAAAATGGACTAATTCGTAACCCTAGTTGAAGTTTAATGGATGTTTAATAAAACCTGCTGAGACTGAGTCTGACTCATAAAAGTAGATAAAACACTTAGACATTGTTATTCTTGTCAAATAATTTAGCAAATGACGGGGGCACAAAGTTCAGAGAATGCTAAGTATTTAAAGGCCACAGTTTACAAGGAAAATGTATAATAGGAAGTACTATGGAGATCTTTCTTTTAGTGATTTCCAGCGTGAGAACAACATGAACTCACCAAAGGCACAAACGCTCTAAAAATAAAGCTTCTAAATGCTTTACATTCCGTATGAAACCCAAATTCGAATCTCTAGGTTGTATTACTAGATTGTCTCAACATAAAGTACAGTTTTTAAGAAAGCTTTTATGATTTTATTAAATAAGTAAAGCATGCTAATTATAGATGTGTTAGACGGTATAAATGTTTACCAAAAAAAATGGCTAATAAATCACCAAATCACCAAATCACCAAATCTACCAGCAGGCTTGAAAATGCAAATATTTTGGAATTATTTGTGTATGTGTGTAGGCATTAAAGTAAAATCTCACTAAACGTATTGAAATGTGCTTGTTTTTTTCACTTAAAATATATTGTGACCATCTAGTAATTAAAATATATATCTATCTATATAGATAGATAGATAGATAGATAGATATATGTAAATGCACTTACTGCATCTGTTTCAAATTAACAGTATATTTTAGGACATTTAGGTTGTTTGCAATTTTGCACCTTAAAAGAAAAACACCGTTAACTTCCTTAATATATAGCTTGGGGCACAGCTGAATGATTTCTCAGGTTATGGCCCTATAAGTTGTATTGCTTGACCAGATGTTACACAAATTTCTAAGCACTTTGAATTGTCCTCCAGAAAGCTAACTCTAGTAAAAACTCCTACCAGCAACTCAGGAGGGTGAGTTCCCTACTAAGCAAACAAACAAACAAACAAAAATACTAGCTTTAATTAGAATTTTTCATCATTTACCATTTGATAACAAATAAGTCAAATGTCATTTGAAATCATGTTTCCTCTGGTTATAAATGACTTTGAACTATTTGGCCTGGATTTCATTGAACAGATTTATATTATGTGAATTCCCTATTTGAATGTAAGCTCCAATGGTAGACGTTTATTTTGTTTTGTTCTATTTTTATCCCAGTACCGAGAACGATTTCTGTGACATAGGAGGCACTTAAATTCAGCTGTTGTATGTAAATTAACGACTTAGGGATTGTTATTTCTGTTCTTTCTATAATTTTCTTTCAGGCTATTTGACATATGTGTGTGTTGCTCTGTGTGTGTGTGTGTATGTGTGTGTGTGTGTGTGTGTGTGTGTGTGTGTGTGTGTTGTAAAGTTACTAGCCCTTTTTTTTTTTTTAATTTTTTTTTTCAACATTTTTTATTTATTTTTGGGACAGAGAGAGACAGAGCATGAACGGGGAGGGTCAGAGAGAGGGAGACACAGAATCTGAAACAGGCTCCAGGCTCTGAGCTGTCAGCCCAGAGCCTGACGCGGGGCTCGAACTCACGGACCGCGAGATCGTGACCTGGCTGAAGTCGGACGCTTAACCGACTGCGCCACCCAGGCGCCCCACTAGCCCTTTTTTTGCCATAGAAATACAATAATATTTTTTCAATTACCTGAAATGTGTGTATAGCATTTTTCCTGCTCCTTCCTTTTGTTTCTAATTTATTTTTTAAAATATACACTGTTAAGTAACTTAATCAACTCCTTCCCACCTTTGGAGTCAGGCTTAAAAATCTGTCATTTTCCTTAGGCTTATCACCTTTCCTTACGCTCATCACCCTGCCGTGTTTTCATGTGAATATACATATTTAATTCTTCCTAGAATTTTTTAATTCTCAGACTGGTTTAGGTAAATGGTTGCATTTTCTCTTAATTCTTAACCTTTTGTCCTAAACTGTGAATTAGCTCATTTTTTCCTGAAATTGATTCATATATATTTTTTTTATTTTTATTTTTTTAACGTTTCTTTATTTTTGAGACAGAGAGAGACAGAGCATGAACGGGGGAGGGGCAGAGAGAGAGGGAGACACAGAATCGGAAACAGGCTCCGGGCTCCGAGCCGTCAGCACAGAGCCCGACGCGGGGCTCGAACCCACGGACCGCGAGATCGTGACCTGAGCCGAAGTCGGCCGCTTAACCGACTGCGCCACCCAGGCGCCCCAATTTATATATTTATCGTATGGTTTTACGTATGTAGGTATGTTTGGATCCGTTTCTCTAGTTCTTGCTCAGTTCCGTTCACATGACTGTTTTACTCTCAACACCATGTGGCTTTTAACTCAATCGATGTGTTTCAATATCTGATGAAGAAAAATTCTGTTTATCTTGATTTCACCGACATGCTGTGAAAATAATCAATATTCATTTTAAATGAATTGTACTCCTTATTTACCGTTAATATGTCATCCTAACTACTGTTTCTTCTGTATGCATTTGAGATTTATTTTGGAGAGAGTGTTTTTAATCCCCTACTCATTTTTTAAACAAATTTTAAGGCTTTGGTTAGAAAATTGATATGTTGATGTTCTTATTTTAAATCAGTATAAGGACACGTTTTGCAAAGAAAGTATATTTTCTATTTAGGGTAGGAGATTAACTGCATACCTGTCCTGCTAGTTAACCTGTAGCATTGCCCAAGTTTCATGATTGGAGCGATGAAAGATGTAAAATGATATGTGGCCAACATTGCTCTTGTGCTTTCATCAGTCCCCATGTGAGTGCTACCTTATAATTAAAGACATATTGGGGCGCCTGGGTGCTCAGTCAGTTGAGCCTCTGACTTTGGCTCATGTCATGATCTCATGGTTTGTGAGTTTGAGGCCCGCGTTGGGTTGTGTGCTGTCAGCTCAGAGCCTGGACCCTGCTTCGGATTCTGTGTCTCCCTCTGTCTCTGCCCCTGCCCTGTTCATACTCTGTCTCTCAAAACGTGGATAAATGTTAAAATAATAATAATAATAATAATAATAAAAGACACATTAGCAGCAAGTCATATATAAATATTAGGCTTACTGTATTTTGGTAAATTTTGGTAAAATTTCAGATGCATAAACAGTTAGTTACAAATATTTACAAATAATTTTCCCTGAAGAATTTGATTGCCAATAAGAAAATGTATCACAGGGCAGATTTTTTTTTTCACCCAGTAAAAGTAATTCTAATCATAGTCAATGAGAGAGATACATTTTCCAAAGCCTTCTATATCTGTCGCGGAGTAAAGGATCTTAAAGAATAATTTCATGTTGAACCAAACAGGTGTAATATTTGTATGGCCAACCCATACTTTTCAAGCAAGTGTATTGTAACTGAAAGAGAAAATGATCTTTCATTCATATAGGCTGTGTTGAATTCATACGTGAAATGCTGCTTGCATATGTATGGAACATTTCAGAGAAGATATGGAAGGTTTGGAAAAGCCCAGAGAATAACAACAACAACACCACCACCAAAATGAACAAGGGTTTATAGTTGCTTTCATAAGGGTGCCAGTAGAGTTGCCATAGTGTTGTGGGGAGAGACAAACTGCACTCAGTTATTTTTGACACAGAGGACAGTTTCATTTGTATTAGCTGGATCGTATAAGATGCAGGCACCAGGGAGGAATTACATGAGGAGGAATTTATTCAGGAAACGGGGAGAGGAATTGGAGATGTCTGGGAGAGTCTTTGGATCATGATGGAAGTTTGATCCTTTAAAGAAGAGAGGAAAGGAAGGAAGTGCCACATGGTATTAAGAAAATTCTAGTGAGGCTATCAGGCAATCCTTGAATCATTGTTGCCACTTACAGGATTTTTTTTTTCCCAGGAATGGCCCATCTTGGTGCACCTGTCATGCTCAGTCATTGCCTCAGTGCTGTGGGAAGTTTAACTTCTATGCAATTGGAGTCTGCATCTCATAGTAACTGAGGCCGCTGGTCAGTTATGTCAGCAGTGGGATAGGTGTGTTTTCATGCAAACCAAATCATCTTACTTCCTATGTTTGTCCTTGCAACAAGGATGCCAACAGGAAGTCTCTTCTGTACAGCATTTCTGATTCTTTACCAAAGGGTACATTAAAAAGCTCAGGAGTCAAGTGAGAGAATGAAAATTTGATCTTATGTGATTAAAGTGCATCCACAGGGTGAATAGTATAATATATAGTTTGGATAAATTTGACATAGATGTGTACAAAAAAATTCCTCAACTAAGGAGGATCCCCTCAATTTAAATCAGTTAATGTGAAATTTAAAAGTGAAAGCTCCTTGTATAATTGGATAGCAAAGTAATACTAACCACTTACGTGTTTTGTTTTAAAATGCTTCTTTTTAATGTGTTACAATTTTTGTTCTTTATTGAGGATTTAAACTATCTCAAAACACTTCTGGAAATTGTATGTCCGAAGTAGATGAACTGTTTTAAGTTCTGATAAAAATTATGTAGTTACACTTAAAAAAAATATATAAGAACTAAGCTTTAGAGCTGACGGAAGCAGAAACTAAAAGCGCTTCTGAAAAAAAAATGAATTAAAAAAAATCAAATTGACAAAGAAATCCTAAAGAACTGGGAGTTCTAATCATGATGGACAGGGGACTCTTTCAGCTCACAGTATAGGGAAGCCTGTCTCGTTCAGCTCCCATTCTTCAGCCCTGTGGGAGAACATATGAAAGGATGCAGGAACTCTTGGGACTCAGCTGATCTTGAGTGCCAGAAAAGACAAATTATACCTTTGAAGAGTTGGGAAATAGTCACAGAAATGAATCACCCTTGCTAAGGTGGTAATGGCTGATTGCTGCGGGATAAGCAATTCCAGAGAGACTTTGTTGCCAAGAGCCTGAAGGTTGAGGACAAAGCTTCAGGAAGAATGTCTGACAGCCTGGATTTCAGGTGAATCAAAAGAGAACATTCTAATAAAAGATTCTGTGTAGACTAGGGTGGTAAGGTAAATAGGACTGAAAATTAATGTGCTGTATATGTATTGTTATTTCCTTATTAAGCTTGTTCTAGGGGGAACTATAATCTCATATTAATTTTGACTTCACTTAATTCATTAATATATTTTAATTAAAACAAAAGAAATGGCGAATAACACCCTATTAATAACTTAAAATATGATAGGGTCACATATCTGTCTTCCGAAAAGCAATCTCTAAGAAACTGACACATGGGGGCACCTGGGTGGCTCAGTCGGTTGGGTAAGCGTCCAACTTCAGCTCAGGTCATGATCTCTTGGTCTGTGAGTTCAAGCCCCGCGTCGGGCTCTGTGCCAACAGATCAGAGTCTGGAGCCTGCTTCAGATCTTATGTCTCCCTCTCTCTCTGCCCCACCCCTCATGCTCTATCTCTCTTCGTCTTTTAAAATTGAATAAATGCTAAAAAAAAAAATTAAAAAAAAAAGAAACTGACACATATTTGCAAACTGGGATCTTGAACACATATATCTGGGTACTTACAGTACCCAGAAAAAAAGGGAGTTTCCAAAAGAAAAAGAGGAAAACCAAATAAAAATTTTTGAATAGAGAAGCAATGCAGAGACTCTTAGTAATTCATGTAGATGAATGTATTCTCCTGGAAACATACAAGGCCAGGATAAATCACATTATTGGATATGTGTATGTGACCTTCTTCCAGTGATTGGAGGTTGGGTGTGGAAAGTATCAAAGGGTAAAATAATCTCATTACAGTTTGTGGTATATTTACAGAAGAAAGGAACCTATGAATGCTTACATAAGTAGATTCCTTCCCATTAGTGTTCATAACAGGGGTGATTTTCTTAGTGTCATCCAACTTGCCAATTCCAGCTTGTTATAGGAAGATGTATTACAAGAAAAAGGTCTGAACAATACAAAAGTATAAATTGCATCAGTAGCATCAACATAAAGAATGTTAGTTTCCCATTTGTATTTAGAAAAATTATAAAACGAAGTCAAGATAAGTACGTGCATGTACCCACTTGAATGAGTAATTACTGCAGATTTTTATTGTGTATTTTTGGTAACTGAGTGTGCCGGGTTGCTATAGAAAGAGCATGGTTATTGAAGTAACACGGATGTGGAGTGCAGTCCTCTATCTACCATTTATTCTTAATCTGGTTCTTTTCACAATTCTGTTTTTTTTTTTTTGTTTTTTTTTTTTTATCTAAGTTTCTACTTGGCCTTCTATGCGATGGGGATAATGAGACCATTACTGTAAAACTTGGGGGAAAACTCTGGCCAATTTTTGAAAATATGGGCAGCCATGTAATAAGTACCGGATATTTTTTTTTCCCTCTAAATGGCTAAATAAGATTACATGCTACTCTGTAAGCTGATTTTTGAGTTGGTCTACTTAGCTTAAGCTGCTGACCTTCAGCTTTATGAAAGCAGTGAAGAATTCTGGTTTCTTCTTCTATCACTGCCAGTTTAGCGTCTGTAGGGAAGTTTGCTTCAGTGGACTTGCTGGATCCCACCCTTTGCAGTGCTATATAAAAATAGAAATTTCATAACAAAACAACACCCCCCCCCAAATAAAGATCTTATCTCACGGATAGCCATCTGCTAGCAGCAAAACTAGAGGGCAGGCCACAGCTACTGAGTCCTACATTTTCACAATGGGCTTTGAGATCATGACCCTAATATGTTCACATTACTAAGTCTTATCTTTCATTTGCCAAAATAGTGTTTTTATGTATCAGCTGGTCAAAAATAATAGGTTGAGCTATTTCCTAGGGATATCATCCAGACAGCATAGATCTCATCAAGTTTCAATATTTAAAATTTTTTTTAACGTTTATTTTATTTTTGAGACAGAGAGAGACAAAGCATGAACAGGGGAGGGTCAGAGAGAGGGAGATACAGAATCCGAAACAGGCTCCAGGCTCTGAGCTGTCAGCACAGAGCCCGACGCGGGGCTTGAACTCACGGACCGCGAGATCATGACCTGAGCCGAAGTCGGCTGCCCAACCGACTGAGCCACCCAGGCGCCCCAAGTTTCAATATTGAAAACAAAAAGGATGTGAAGAAATAATCAGGTGTGCTTAAAAAGCCAAAGCTTCAGGCTCACATAGGTGGTTTGTGCCCTCCATATCTTCCGGACTTCGAGCAGCAATCAGGTTTCCCAAAAGCCAGATGTTATGTTAGTTATACAGACAGCTAGAAGAAGAGGACAGAAAAATTTGTTCGAAGAGTCTTTGTAACATCACTTTAACCCTTAAGTAAACAATAGGCTGATATTGATGTTCCTAATACTGAAAATAAAGTATTTGCTAGGAAAGAATTTTTCAAAGCTTGTGTTAATCTATTCAGTGGGCTGTTTACTGGATATGGCCTACGTGATAGCCACAGATCTAAGTACCTGACACATCCATGACTATAACAGACAACATCTCTGCCCTCATGGAATTCACATTCCAGCGGAGGGACACAGAAAATAGCACAAATGCAATCACACACACACACACACACACACACACACACACACACAGAATTCATACAATATAAATATCAGAAATTAAAGAGGTAGTCAAGTCAAAGTAAAATTTGTGTTGGGAGTTGCAGTCTTTAAATGCAATGATGAGAGCAAGTCTCATTAAGAAGCTGTCATTGGAGGGGCGCGTGAGTGGCTCAGTCGTTAAGCGTCCAACTCCAGCTTGGGTCACGGTCTTTCAGTTCATGAGTTTGATCCCTGTGTTGGGCTCTGTGCTGACGGCTCAGAGACTGGAGCCTGCTTCGGTTTCTGTGTCGCCCTCTCTCTCTGATTCTTCCCTGCTTGCTCTCTCTCAAAAATGAATAAACGTTAAAAAAATTAAAAAAGAAGATCTTTTGGAGCAAAGATGGAATGATCTTGATAGAGATGATCTTAAAAACTCTCCTTTTTTTTTTTTTTTACTTTCCCTAAATGAAAAAAATTTAGAAGTCCATTGAGATAGTCTAATTCTTTTTTACTGTTCTTTTATCCTCTTTCATTACAAGATGCTAAAATTTTGCAAATTTTAGGTTCAGAGCGTACTTCTGAGCCTAATAATATCCTGAATGGTTCAGGCAGATAGTCTAGTTTTAAAAACTGTTCATTCTCCCTCTTCTTTTTCTTATTTTCCTTTTAACAAAATTTTAAACCATATCCTTACATATTATTCTTCTGTCAGAGTTTTGAAATGTCTGTCTCCAGAGGGCCCATGAATAATCATAGAGATTCTTAAAGTAATCTTTTTATATAGGTAAACCCATGGAAGTCATGAAATTTGGTAATGCCAACTCTTCAATGCACAAAGAATACCCATGACATGAAAGCCTGCATAAGATACTTAATTCATGATTGGTTCTATATATATATATTTCAGAAAGCTGGGGATGATATTTTAACAAAATATAAATACCTGTACAAAGTGATATTAGAGGTAATTATTTTTTGGGGGGGCTCGATGGCCAGAAAATAAAATACATTTTACATAGGAAAATTGAATTTTTGTCTATTTTTACAATTTACTGTCAACAATAGTTTTGGGAATAAAAATCTCTGGGACTTTGATTTCTCTGGATTAAATTAAATAAAACGTATCAGAAAATGCATGTACTGAAAATCACTGATTTGGCGTGGTTTGATTTTTGTTGTTGTTTTGCATTGCATACGCCAGAGTGAAATGTCAGGTTCTGCCTTGAACCAAGAGGGACTATTACTAGTGGATGGAACTTTCAACTGAAAAAGAAATTGTTTTTAGGGTGCCTGGGTGGCTCAGTGGGTTAGGTGTCCGACTTTGACTCAGGTCATGATCTCACGGTTCGTGGGTTCAAGCCCTGCATCGTACTCTGTGCTCACAGCTCAGAGCCTGGATCCTGCTTCGAATGCTGTGTTTCCCTCTCTCTCTATCCCTTCCCTACTTGTCCTCTGTCTTCTCACTCTCAAATATAAATGATAAACATTTGGAAAAAGAAAAAAGAAAAAGAAATTATTTTCTAATAGAGGGACTCCGCATCAGAAGGCATCACTAGTCAAAGAGACCCTTAGTGGGTCCTTGTCTTGCCCTTTGAAAGTCTCTTATCTAAATATAAAAACTTTACATAGGAAGTCAATTTTTCTTTGGAGCCAGACTATTTCTTTTCCCCAGCTACATGATCTGCATTGGAAGGATATGTCAAACTTGCTTGTTTGACCTTGGCCAACTGTGGCACTCCCTTTAAAACCATGAGAACTCTTGTCCCTGATGCTATATCTAAAAATGTGAGAATGTATTTTTACACACCACGATTTGAAGGTTTATTATATTGGCTCTAGCTCATTTCTCCTTAAAGGATCAGAAATTGAGTTGAAAATATGCCCTACTATTTGTTCTATGCTAATAGTTATCCAAAATGATTTCTTCCTATCTTTGAGAAAATGTATTCTGACATATCTTTTGAAAATTGGACATCGGCAATGGAGTGTTACATATGAAAGAATAACATCCATTAAATTTATAGATGAGCAGCAAAAACATTGTATCTTGTAATCTTTGTGTATTCTCGATGCTTGATATACTGATATTACATCCTTTTCATGTCTTTACTTATTATGAATACATAGCCCAAAAACTTCTCTTCAGTAATCTGCTGTTTTATCTTTTATCTGTGCATTTGAACTCCAATGCCTGCTGGATCAAACACTTTCTTTCATCAATAAGATGAAAAGATTTTCCATGTATTATTCTCAATTAAAAAAAATAAACCAGTATATTTTGAAGATTAAAGCAAAAAATGGCAGAGATCCCAGTGTATTCAATGACTTTTGCATATTTATCAGGTATGTATATTACGCATGAGCTTGAATCCATTACACTAAAATTTCTCAAGACCTTTTGTCTTGACAAATGCAGAATAGCACGTAAAACACACCTTATCCCCGAAGTAGTGCTGATTGGTGTAGATGTCTAAAAGTGTGTTGACGGTATGAGAGTGAAAGAAATTCAAAATGACCTTTAGAAGTTATTTTTGGTTTTTATGACACTAGGAAACCATTACTTCTATTCCATTATTTGTGGCACAAGGTACGAACTCATAGTCTGTGAAAATATTAACTTCTGAGTACTCTTTATTTGTACATTCTGACTACTCTTCATTTGTACATTCTGAGTACAATCTTCTGATCATTTTGAAAGAGAACTTCTGTTGCCTTCATCTTGACCTCAAAATTTCTCGTTGGGTTCTTCTTTTCATCTTGTCTCTTGGCTGAGTAGGAGGACACTGATGGCAAAGCATCCTCTCGTCCCCCTCAAAGCAATAAGGACTCTTCTAGGCCAGAAAGACCTCCTCCCACATGATGGACTCTAAGACATCGCTTTGACCTTCACTGCCCACCTGTATGCACCTAGCCACCTTTGCCCCCCACACACTATCCTTATATAAACCTGGATTTATTTTCAGCACTTGAGAAGCAATCTTTCAGATGCTAGTCTGCTATCTTCTGGTGTTGGCCTCACTGAAATAAATTACTTTCTTATTTCACTAGCATTTGTTTCTCTGCCTTTGGATTTTGTCAGGGTTGAGTGACTGAACCTGGTCAATCTGGGGCCCCGGGTGCTCTTGTGTCTCTGCATGCCAGCTACAATTACATGATAGCTAATTTCAGTGAATATTATTTATTTTAAAACATTAATACAGGGGTGCCTGGGTGGCTCAGTCGGTTAAGCACGCGACTTTGGCTCAGATCATGATCTCACGGTTCATGGGTTTGAGCCCCGTGTCTCTTTGGTTAAGGTTTGCATGGGGTGGCTCAACTCTTGTCACTTGATGTCAGACTGTGCTGAAGATAAGCTGAGGAAACTTCTTAAGTACTAGAGAAGGCTTTAAGGCAAATGGACTGAGAAAAAATGGTATTGGGATAGGAAACTATCAGCGTGCACATGACCTGGTCATTGCAGCTGTAGGTTACTGTGCAGACAGCTCAGAGCCTGAAGCCTGCTTCAGATTCTGTGTCTCCCTCCCTCTCTGCCCCTTCCCTACTCATGTTCGTTCTCTCTCTCTCTCTCTCTCTCTCTCTCTCTCTCCCTCTATCTCTCAAAACTAAATAAACATTAACACTTTTTAATTAAAATGTTAATACAAATCTCCAAGACAGAATCTAACATTAGTGGAGATCAAATATCTTCTGAGAAATAACTCAACTAATTTAATGGAAAATAAATATAGTGTGTATACCTTGTGGCAGAAAAAGTAAAAGCTTCAGGGTATGTATAAGAAGTGAGTTTTTGTGTTTTGTGTGTGTATGTGTGTGTATGTGTGTGTGTGTTTTGGATCAAGGGCCAAGAAGAAAGATTTTCATTCTCCCTTCCAGAGAAAAGATGACCTGAAAAAGTAAGTCATATTTAATTTTTTCCTAAAAATGTGTTTAAGTCTTGTTAAAAACAGAAAACCAGAGACCAAAAATGGCATCACTTAGGCCAAGTTCCCAAAATCGGGGTTTGTTTGTTTATTTATTTATTTGCTTCAGTATGTATGTATGTACTTATTTATGTTTATTTATTTATTTTGAGAGACAGAGAATGGGGTCGGAGCAGAGAGAGAGGGAGAGAGAGAATCCTAAGCAGGTTTGCACTGTCAGTGTGCAGCCCGACATGGGGCTCAATCCCACGAACTCTGAGATCATGACCTGAGCCAAACTCAGGAGTTGGGTGCTCAATAGACCAAGCCACCCAGGAAACCCACAAACCTGGAACTTAATACCCAATCCACTTGTATTTTCAGCTCCTCAGTCTGGAATTTTCTAATCAGCACCAGTGAGATCATCTGTCACATGGGCCCTCTCCATCCCCCAAAAGAAAATGAGGTAATCTTCACAATAAGACTGTGCACTCTTACCCCTAAAAGAAGAGGATCTTGCCTTAACAATTTTTTTTCCTTTGGTTGCTAGCTTTCTTGACCCACCCTCCTTCCTATAAAAATCTTCCATTTTCCAACTCTTTCCAAATCTTTCCAACTTCTCAGATCCTCCCTCTACATGCTGGATGGAATACTGCCCAATTCATGAATTGATTAATAAAGCCAATTAGATCTTTAAAGATTACTCAATTAAATGTTGTTTTTTAACAGTCTGGAGGCTAACAGTGTCTCATCTTTTCCACCCATGTTCCATTTTCTTATCCTCCATTGTGAATTCTTACTTTTTCAAAGCTGTTTTCTCAGTATGATACAAATGCCCTCAGTTCTATCACTATACTCCAGTCACCTGTTCAATGTTCTGCTCTTGGACTCATTTGACATCAGGGTTTTTCCCCTCATTGTAACAGCAATAAATGGCCTCCCCCAGGCATGTGCCAAGCAGTCTCACTCCTAATAATCAGCATAAACTGATGAGGAAAAGGAAAATGTCTTGCTTTATTGCTCATAGACACTAAGACCTCACTCGTCTTTCATTAATTAGTTTGATGATTTCATTCTGATGTCTTCCTGCGACCTATGTTCTGCATCAGTATTTTTTCTTACATTGTAATTGTGTCCAAGGCAAAGGCTGCCTGCATGTTTGTCTTTGAACATCACAATTAAGCAATTAATGGATGTCTGTTGTTGTTAATGAGTTCCTCCATACTATGTGATCTTATTTCATATCCAAACATGTGTGAGAGGGAGGTTAGATGAAGGTAAGATTATATAATTTGCTCGTAGTCACACATTTATTAGAGGATCTACACTAAATGGGGGGAGGGGTCCTTTTTCTGTCATTTACCAGCAGTGGGTTTTTGTTCAAGGAAACAGATGATAATACACAAGTTTATTCATTATGCTCAACATTACTTTGAAATCATGTCTAATTTTTCTTCTCTAAAAACCTTCCCTGTCTAATACAGGTCTTATAAACAGTGTACCTCACCTATCTCCTGTCTAAGATGGGAGTTTGTTAAAAGTAAATGTAATCACTTTTTAAAACATTATTTCATAACGTAAAGTAATATATGAATGAAAATCACTGCTAATATATTTTTCTGCAAATCTTCCTTAATGTTTTCCTTACATATTTTAGTTGCTTGGTTATGCACTCTAATTCTCATAAGTTTGCTGAGCAAATATTTACTGATATTTTACAATGTTCTAGACTCTCCTACGTGCTGGGAATATAGTAATGAAAACACATACAAGAAATCCTATTTCTTTTAGTGGTAAGACTCAGAAGAATAATTGAAGAAATAAGTTGAAGCATGCATATATCAAATGATGATAAGAGAAAGAAAAAGAAAGTGGTTCTGAGGCTTGGAGAGTGATGAGGCAGCAAATTTCAATTTTTAATAAGAAGGTCTAAGAAGTTCTCAATGGGAAAATGGCCTCAAAGTAAATGTCTGAAATAAGGGTTATAACGATAACGATCTGAGATAAATTATACCTGGAAAATGAAACAGCAAATGCAAATATACTGGGGCAATATGGTACTTGGCATCTTTGAAGAACAATAAGAAGGCCACTGAGGCTAAAGGGAAGAGTAGTGGGGCACCAGAGGTGTAATAAGAGGGTGTAATGTAGGGGCTTAGTGGTATTTGGGCTGTGACTCTCTCTGCTATATGACGGGAAGCCCTGGAAGGTTTGAACAAGGTTCACTCTGCCAGTTGTAAGATAAGTAAACCAAAGAGGAACAGAGGGATCAGGAAAATCAGATAGGAAGCTATCACCCATTGGCGAGGTGAAAAGAGGTTGTCAATGGGGAGTCCCATTCCTGGGCCTCAGCTCTCAAGTTTGGTCAAGAAAGAATTCAGAGTTAAACTCTTAGGAAAGCAAGGGTTCCACAGCAGTTTACGCTGAAATACACTCTGGAGATGGGAGAGTGAGCAGGCCCAGAGGTGGGAGCTCCATCGGGCGTCAGGGTTGTATTTTTTTTTAATGTTTGGATAGGTTTTGGGTCATAGTTAGGGCATTATCTTTGTAAGTTGCAGTCAGTCACCTAAGGGACTCCTCCTACTGATTAGGAGGGAAGTTTTTTGCCCTATCTGTTCCTTGTCAGAACTGTTATGGCGGCCATTCTCTGCACTGGGGGAGAGGGTTAAAATCCAAATGTAAATGTATTATCATGAAGCTATAGGTTCATAGATAAGGGAATGGTCATAGGAAAGCATGCATGTGTATCCTCTGGAGTCTGTCTCAGCTGTTTGGAGCTTGGATTCTGCCCTTAATCTTTCAAGCACTTGTTCCCTGCTAATATCTAGCTAACTGCCTACTCTATCAGGATGATGACATTAATCACATGGCAGTTGAGAGAACGGCAAATTTTCAAGGTGTTCTTAAGATGGAGGTCACAATATGTACTGGTGGATTTAGTGTTGGTGACAGGAGCTTGAAATATCTAGAAGGCACCACGTCTGGAAAGATGGAAGTCTAGATTTGTCTTTTATTGTGATGTAGGAGGAGCCATGTGTGTGCATGATGATGGTGATATGTGTGTGTGTTGGGGTTGGGGGGGGATTGACAGTGTTTCTTCTAAGGATGAGTTTATTTTAATTATTAAATCAAATTCGATATTTTGACCACCACCTTCCTTCACCCCAAGAACCCTTCTTTTTCAGCTTTTCTTGTGATTCTACATGTATCATCTCTCTGGAATACACATCTTCTTTCTAGTTTCATTGACTGACATTACTCTTTAATCCTTGCCCGAGTGATTAAAACCGTCTCTGAATCATCTGCTGCTGCTCACCATTACTCTATCCAAAACCTCTTAAGCACTAGAGTCGGAATAATACTTTTGGAATGCGTAGTTATTACATCACTATCCGTACCCAAAAAGTTCAAACACTCCCCTCCCCCCTCCCACCCATTTCCCATCCTAGTATTTAAAATATTCCAAAATCTGACCCCAAACTTTCCTGTTTGAAATTCTTTTGACCTCATTGCTCATAACAAATGACAATTCCATAAATTAAATTGTCTATTATGATAATAATGGCTATCTTCCTCCATACCCTTCAACCCACATTCATTTGACCAAATCCTTTTTTGTCAAGATAACTCTAATCCGCTCTCATTAAAGATATTCTCAACATCCACCACCAACGGGGAAGAATTGATCTGTACTCCAACTCTAATTTTTAAGTTTCTTTTTTACTATTTATGTCTAATTATAAGTCTTTTTTTTTTAATTGCATTTTATTTTTTTTTTAACGTTTTATTTATTTTTGAGACAGAGAGAGGCAGAGCATGAACGGGGGAGGGGCAGAGAGAGAGGGAGACACAGAATCAGAAGCAGGCTCCAGGCTCTGAGCCATCAGCCCAGAGCCGGACGCGGGGCTGGAACCCACGGACCGTGAGGTCATGACCTGAGCTAAAGTCGCTGCTTAACCAACTGAGCCACCCAGGCGCCCCTGTCTAATTATAAGTCTTAAATTGTGTCCTTCCTTCCAAAGTGATTCCTTCAGAGAAGATCTTACTTGTGTACAAAAGATAATCCTTCCAGGTAGAGATGGACCCTTTTATGGTGAAGGGATACAAATTGCTGCATGACACTGTAACAGATAAGTCCCTGTAAGGCCACCACAATTATACCAATGCAACTGATCACACTTACATTCTTAAAATATTGAATCCATTTGTCTCTTAATCTCACTTGCCTCCTTTAAATTGAAGGAATGAAATTGTTTTGTAATATCAACAAGAAAATGATTACCTTTAAAAGCAGGAACAATATTTTAATCCCATACGTTTAGATGTGTATCCGTATAAAAATAAATTTCCTATCAGTGTTGTTGTGGTTACATGTCTGGAGACAAATTCTCATACCTATTTATAGAGTCATAACCAATTTTGTTCGTGGCTTATTTTCTTTAGGTAATAGGCTTCATGGTCAAAGGGAAGCATGTACTTAAGTGTTTCCCAGGAATGACCTTTTATTGCACGAATTATTTTAAGTGTCTATTCTTATCACTAAAGACTTAGTCTAAAAGGAGTAAAAATCAATAAACCCACTTAAGGATGGTGAAAAGACAAAGTAGATAATGTAGTTGGTGTACTTGGGGAAGATGGAAGCAGGCTGTGTTAATTCTGAGAGCAAAAAATATTAAATGTCCTGAAATTTTATTATTAGGACCAAATTTGAAGAAGCAAATAACATTTGAATAAGAATCCAAGTTAAACATTCTAACCTCAATATAATATGGTTCTAGGAATAATTGAGATCAAATCCAATGGAGAAAAGTCAAATAGTCATCATGGAAATAAACTCAGAGGATAAGAATGCCACGTAAAGGGCTTGACTGAACAAAAGCAATCTTCATCCATTGCAGACCGGAACTCGTGGGCAGAAGGGCTTGAAAATGACTGTGATCCTCATTCTCTAGAGCCCCCGTGGAGGTGCACACTTGATCTGAAGCATAACTGGGGACATTGAGGGCTGGACTCTCTGCAGGCTTCTCTTCCAGCAGAGATATTTCCCATTTTTATTTTTATAGGACAAGTTTGAGAGTGTTCTCAGAAGCAAGATAGAAACAACTTGTATTTAGGCACCAGATAGCCTGAATTTGGGTATTAAGTTTTTTAGCTGTGTCACTAAAAATATGTGAAGCATAGGACCTTAAGACTGGGGAAAGTTGGGCTCAATTATACCTCCTCTAGCAGGAAAGAAGGCCATTTGGGGTACTTACTCAGTTTTCCCTGGATTTTACCATGTATGCAAGAGGCATACATATTATTAAACTTCTGTTTATTTTTCTCCTGTTAATCTGTTTTTTATTACGGGGCGGGGTGGGGTTTCTAGCAAGAATCTACAAGGGTAGAGGAAAAAATATTTTTCTCCTCTACACTCACCATGTAATACTCTGTTTTATTATACATAGAAGGACAGATAAATATGAGGATTATTCAAATTACAAAGATCCAGATCTTCTTTCTGCTATATCTTAATTTCCCAAAGGGTAGACAAGTGGTAAAAAAAAAAAAGAAGAAAAAGAAAAAAAGAAAACAAGAAAAAAGAAATTCTTTCTATCTTTGATCTTTACCTTATTTCAACTCCTAATTTCTAGCCTTGGCACAAACATTTGCAACACTGGGCCAGAATTTCCAAAGTGTACTTTGTATAATGTGAACTTTATGATATGCCAATATTAATAATACTTTCTCTTGAAATATCTTGTGGAAAAATCTGTAGAACATGAATGTTTCACTTGTGAACCGATTGCCCATTTCCACTGTAATAATGTACTGACAGTTCTCAAAAATTTACTTTTTGATTATTTAATTGTACTACCCAAGACAGTTACTTCAACAACGGGTATCTATCGGAAAAGTTTGATAACTAATGTACGCAACCATTAGAAACAATCATTTCATTTACATAGAGGTAATAAAATGATGATACAGTGTGGGAAAAACACATATTTCTTGTATGAAAAAAAGATCTACTTATCACTTTATTTTAAATTCTGCTTGAATTGGGGTTTGCTAAGATAAAGCTATTTTTTATTATTTGTCACAGAATTTTAGTTGTAACTTTCCTATTTATGAGAAATTATATTGATCTTAGCAGATATTCCTGCACTAAAATATCTAGAATCTACTATAGCTTCAATGGTGTGTGGTATCTAAAACATATACAGATTAGGTTTATGAAGTATTACTAATGACTTCTCTGAAAATATTATAATATACAAGCAGACTAAACTTCAAGGCTTACTCTTCATCAGTATTTTTTCCTATAGATTATTTTGCAGAATTTTTAAGACA
The DNA here is from genome assembly GCF_028018385.1 of Neofelis nebulosa. NCBI lineage: Eukaryota > Metazoa > Chordata > Mammalia > Carnivora > Felidae > Neofelis > Neofelis nebulosa. The sequence continues at coordinate 16,474,692 of NC_080782.1, read as the reverse complement.
CTATGCGTTTAATTCAAGAACAATTTTCTTCCCTTTAATGTTCTCTGCATATTTCAGACACATATGTAGTTTGATCAAACAGACACTTTCATAGGTTGAAAGTTTTAAAATGCAGATATAGGAACTACCTAAAATTCAATATGACTTCAAAAGAAATAGCTCAATAATGATCTGTTATTCGTGTGCTTTGTTCATTCACTGTGTTCCTGCATTCACTGTCTCTCTGATATGTGTTATTCAAAGCCCAATGCGTTTTCAAATCCTCAGTATAATCTTCAGAAATGGTTTTTTGATTAATAGCTCCTTTTTTGGGTGGAGTAGTGGTTATTAAAGCAGTTTTTGTTTATATGTATATACATGACTTAGAGGCTAGAGGGAATAGCTAATGTTGATTTTTTTCATAACTCTGATATTTGTTTAATATGACCTATTTTTAACACAAATATAAGTACATCATGCATATTCATAGCTCTCTAGATTTTAATTTTAAATTTTTTAAATGTTTTTATTTATTTTTGAGACAGAGAGAGGCAGAGCATGAGCAGGGGAGGGGCAGAGAGAGAGGGAGACACAGAATCGGAAGCAGGCTCCAGGCTCTGCGCTGTCAGCACAGAGCCTGACGTGGGGCTTGAATTCATGGACTGTGAGATTATGACCTGAGCCGAAGTCGGACGTTCAACCGACTGAGCCACCCAGGCGCCCCTCTAGATTTTAATTTTAAATGTGACTGTCACTACTCAACTACAAATACAATACCATTCATACATATAATTAAGTGTACAATCCACATAACACAATATATCCATTTGGGTCATAATATATTACCTCATTTATCATCCTATATGCACAGGGAGTAATAGTTAACTTGATCATGCAATTGGGTTTTTTGTTTTTTGTTTTTTGTTTTTTTTTTTAACAACAGCATACTTTCATGTTCAGTTTCAAAACCAAATAATGCAAATGTGGTTTTTTTTTCTGCATGTTTTTTGTTTGCATAATGAGATGGTTTGATTCATTCAGATTTTCTTATATCCATAGTGCTACTACATTTGTTGCTGCTTAAGCTAAACTGCAGTTTGGAGAGTTGAGTGTGGTATCTAACAGGAAATTTAAAGACTATTAGGGATAGTTTTATTTAGAAATGACAGTTAGTCTCTAATAAAGAAATGGTAACTCAGGCTTTCAAAGTAGTTGATCAGCTATACTAGGAATTTTCAAATTTGTTTGTACATTAGAATCATTTGGGGGGTACTTTATAAATATAGGGATAGCCTATGTAATCTATGTAATAGATTCATGATGTAATTGGCCTTGAAGGGATCCATGCATAAGTATGATATAAAAAACAAACATCCCAAATGTTTCTAATGTGTAGATAAATTTGAAAACCAATGACATGGATGAGATTGTACATGGAATATGAAACTACTACTCAGAGTGAGATCCCTTCAGATACAGATCTAGAGTAGAAAGTGGAGACGATCTTTGGAATGTGATTAAGGATGGGTGAAGGTGAATGAGCAAGTTCTAACAACTAAGAAGAGATTCCTGTTGAGGTAGGAGGAAATCCTTGAGAATAACATTCAGGAACCAAGAGAGAAAAGTGTTTTGCATTTCCAGCAGTGTTAAAAGTTTCTGAGAACTCCATTAAAACCAAGGCCAACGTGCAACTGATAGATTGTCTGAGATAGCTGTATTGTTGGGAGGAAAAACCAGAATGCAAAAGATGTAAAAAGAGATGGACAGCAAGTGTGGACAGTGGAGAAGGTTGTTTGTAAAGAGGAGGAAGGAGACAAATTGTAGTCAGCTAAGGAAGTGGATTTGATTCTTAAGAAGGGTGATTTTGGGGGTTGCTTGTGTGGCTCAGTTGGTTAAGCATCCAACTCTTGAGTTCTCAATCTTACAAAGATCAAGCCCCACGTCAGGCTCTACACTGACAACACAGAGCCTGCTTGGGATTCTCTCTCTTTCTTTCTTTCTCAAAGTTAATATAAAAATTTACATAGATATAGATATAGATATAGATATAGATATAGATATAGATATAGATATGTTTTTTTCAAGAAAGAAGTCTTGAAACCCTGAGTGGCACAGTTGGTTAATCATCCAACTCTTGGCTTCAACTCAGGTCATATTTTCACAGTTTGTGGGTTCAAACCCCATATCAGGCTCTGTGCTGACAGCACGGACCCTGCTTGGGTTTCTGTCTCTCTCTCTCTCTCTCTCTCTCTGTCTCTCTCTGCCTCTCCACTGCTTGCTGTCTATCTCTCTTTCTTTTTTTTTTTTTAATGTTTATTTATTTTTGAGAGACAGAGACAGACAGAGCCATGAGCAGGGGAGGGACAGAGAGAGAGAGAGGGAGACACAGAATCCAAAGCAGGCTCCAGGCTCAGCTCAGAGCTCAGACGTGGGGCTTGAACTGACAAGCCATGAGATCATGGCCTGAGCCGAAGTCGGATGCTTAACAGACTGAGCCACCCAGGCACCCCATCTATTTCAAAATACAAATAAAAATAAACGAATAAATTTTAAAAATAAAAAAAAATTAAAAAGGAAAGTGATTTTTGTTTTTTTAAGATAGAAAAGACAAACACAGTTAAATATTGAATTCAGTGATCTAATAGATGTAATGGATAAAGGAGAGGGAAGATAAACACCGTTGTGCAACTATTCCTAAGAAAGTAGGGTGCATGTGGTTATGGTGGGTAAAGGTGAAGGTAGAGAAATACTTACTTTGATGTGATCATTGTTTATTTCCATTTTAGTGTTCCATTCATTGAACATCTAATATATGACAGATTGTGGATAAACTAAGAAACAAACAAAAAAACGAGACATTGTCACATGTCAGTCCACTAGTGGGATAGAATATAATGAAATGAGGTATACTTGAACAAATGACTGTGATATGGTAAGGGTTATAAAAGAAACCAAGAGGATGGAAGGATTCGGTTCTAGCAGGTGCCCAGAATGGCCACCCAGGAGAAAAGTCTTAAAGACAGAATTAATGGAGAAAAAATAGAATAAGGACATTCATCAGAGAAAACAAATATATTACCCACAATTTTTTTAGTGTTCAGTCACTGACAGCAGGGAACGAGGAACTTAATAAAACTAAAAAGACCACTCAGCTCCTCGAATGCCATGAAGTGTGTATATTATTATTTCCAAGATACAGATAGAGGAAGCTTGAGCTCAGAGAAAGTAATTATTCAAGACATAGTTTTTAAAATCTTTAAAATCTTTAATATAATATTTGGAAATTGATGATTTACTGCACTTTTATAACGAGGGATCTGGTAAGATGTAAAAACTGGCTCAAAAAGAATTCAAAATTTTATATGCACAAACATAAATAAAGAACACTATAATAAATGTATTTATAGATGCTAATTTGTGTTGTTAGCTTTGTTTTTGAAAAATCGACTTTTTTGATGGAATATTGACTGTCCCTCTTCAGATAGAATTTGTATATCTTTGGACTTTGAAAAGCATACACTTTATACCTGTGTCAGGCAGAATTAGACCATGGGCAGACTGTGCTAGGCAATGATGAGTTCTGCACTGGAGACTTTCAATAATATTTTGGTTTATTTAGAAGCCCATAGTTTTTTGTCGTTGTTGTTGTTGTTTTGTTTCCCTATAAGTGAATTGTTCAGGCTTCAGAGAGGATTTGAATGGGTCTCCTAAAATTTTAAAATCTACTTATACTTAGATTTGATCTGATCCACTCTCTTATGCTTTGAAGGGTGATAGATTTGATTTCTTTTTTTAAATGATGAGGCACCTCGGTGGCACAGTCGGTTAAGTGTCCAGCTTGGGCTCAGGTCATAATCTCACGGTTCTCGTGGGTTCGAGCCCCACATCAGGCTCTGCGCTGACAGCTCAGAGCCTGGAGCCTGCTTTGGATATTCTCTCTCTCTCTCTCTCTCTCTCTCTCTCTCTCTCTCTCTCTCTCCCCCTCTCTCTCTCCCTGTCCCTCTCTCTGCCACTTCTCTACTCACACACTCTCCTCTCTCTCTCTCTCAAAAATAAATACACGTTGAAAAAAAAATTTTAAATGAATGATGTATATTTGGAGAGTAGCTAGTTGGTTTTTAATGTCCAATCTTTTAGCCAGAGAACTTTGGGCATTGCAAAACAAATAAGCCTAAATTAGAATAGATGTTGCCAACTTATTTTAATAGTATGTTATTCTAATGGCACGAATTGACTTACCTTCCATAAATTCAGCTATATAAGCATTTCCATAAAACTTTATACTAGAAATGTTCAAATGATTTAAGATATTGAGCACCAGGATTGTAGATATTGTGAAAGAAAAATGAATTCTTATAACTGTGTTATACATTTTTATAGTCCTCAGTGCTTGAAAATAATTACAAAAAATATTTAGAATAGCAGTTGGATTGTATAGGTATTAGAGAAAAAAATCTCAAATCCATAAATGCAAAAGAACTAAGTTAGTCTATTGCCATATTTTTTGGATTTTGAGAAAATGGATTTCTCTCTGGATACAATGCATACCAAAAAGCCAAAGGGTGAGAATGTGGTCAGTGAGGTCCTTTTTTGTTTTTTGTGTTTTTTTTTAATTTAAACTTCGTTGTAAAACATATCTTACTATCTGTGTACTGTACTTAATTTCAAACATATAAAATCAACAAGACACAATTCCTGAAAAAGCAACCTGTACACCGTTTAATGCCAAGTGCATTCTTGTGAACAGAATGGAATCGCTGGGTTTTAAAAACGTATAATATTGTTTCTTATAGGCAAATACTGTGCCATTCGTGTGAATTATAAATGAAGGACCCACGTTAAGGACTGAGGAAACAATAAATCTTGATATTGCACTCACAAATAGCACCTTTCACAAAATTCTTAGGTCTACAGACCAGGGGCCTGCCCAATATAGTGAACTACAGTCTGTGCAGCAAAGTTATATTCCGCTGAACAAACACAGGATTTAAGATATGTCATCTCAGTGATCGTAGCTGGTTTTAAAGTATGTTAATTTCTCCCGTGCTTGGCTTGTTTCATGTGCTTGATCCTTTTCATTCACCACATGAATTACTTTTAAGTACTTATTCACATCTGAGACTGAACACAGACCATATGACAAAGATCATCTGTGTTGGATCATTTCAGCCTGCTTTTCTGTTTGACCTATTCCATTAATAACATTCTCCTTTATGCACCAAAGGCTGTTCTATCTGGATTTTTATATTAATTAAAATAAAAGCTTACTTTTAATGTTTTGACATGCGATGCTACAAAAGGAATCAGTCATGGGCAAATGTCTTGCAAATTGTCTCAATTCTTCTATTTACTTTAGATAGTTAGCAAAACACATTTTTTATGAAGATTATAATTTCAAAGGGTCACTATAAAAACCAAAACAGAACAGTTAGAATTACTGTGTCAAGCTACTTTTTGTCAATTCATTGTGTTCTTTGAAGAATTATTGTTTGCCTTGCTCTCAGTTTGGAATCTCTAATTAATTTCGTAACTGTAATTTTGCAAAGGAGTCTTGCTTGAAATAGTTGAAATTTATTGAGCATGTTTGTGCAGGGCATGACTTAACACTTTATATACACAATTCTATGTAATCCTGACCATGCAACTCTGAGACAGTGTTAACATGTGTACTGAGGAGAAAGACACTGAAACCTCAAGACTTACGGGCATTTCCTGAAGTCCTACAATTTTGAAGTTGCAGAGCTGAGACTCCTCTCCTACCTGTTTGAACAACAAAGCATGGATTTCTATGTATTAAGTGATATACAACAGTATAAGAGCAATTTACATCTATTTTCTAGGCAACTTGAGTTGTAGTTTTCTCTTGTAGGTGGCAATAGTTATAAAAGTCATTAATATTATGAGCAATAGGTTATTTGAGTTGTATTTGCATTATCCAGTCTATTCCTATGGACTTAACTGATCAGTGGAATTTCTATTTAATGGTGCAAGATATAGCATTATATTCTCAGATTCTTCTGCGTATGCAGTAGGAAGATACAATTTACCTTCCAACCGTGTTGTTTCTTTCCTGCATAAAATGCTGTTCAGCCACAGGATCCTTTGTGCATGTTTTTCTCAGTTAGAGCCCATAACCATGGATATTTCCTCATAAGTCCTAGCAGTGTTATGCCGGGGTAAAATAAATTTGGAATATATATTAGGTAAGTCATGAAAGATAATTTCATAAAAAATAGGCTTTGGGTAAATATATGAAAACGGTGATTTATTTTAGCCATCTTGGGCAGATAGGAAGAGGGTTGAGAATTGGTGTTGCTTGATTATAAGTAAATAACCTTTGGGTCTTTATTAATTTTTATTAGTGATTTTGAGTGCAGCTATCTCCTGTCTTTTCTTCCTCTAGATGTATAGGAAATCATAGCTATGATTCTCTCAATAACATATATAAAGGAAAAGATAGAAAGCAAAGAAAAGTAGTTAAGGAGAGGAGAGTAGAGGTAAAGAGGGAAGGAGTGGGAAGGGAAAAAAAGGAACAGCATAGTTTTATAGGAGGAATGAACCTTGAAAATTGCATTAATAATCACAGAAACACATAGGAGAGAGGATTTAAGAGAGGGGTGTCTTTTTCATATAACAATGAAGGCCTTTTATTAAAGTGTGATGACATTTCCATCTGAGGGGACATTTTTCTTCTCACAGAGTTTCTGTTTGGCTTTTCTTTTCATAAATCCTGAGATAAAAGGGAGTGGTTAGCTGGAGGTAGGTTACAACTAAGAACAAAGACACCAAATCTTGAGTCAACTTGTCCCTTCTGTCCGAGAAGCTAATTCCATTCAGGATAGCAAAGAAGGTAGGCAATGGCAAGGGATCAAGGGGATTTTGAGTTTGGAGAAGAAAGAAGTTTGGGGAATTGTGTTTGAGAAGGCTGTTGATAATCCTAGTCAAAATTCCCTCTTCTTCCAGCTCCCAGGGTGGAGAATGCTTCAGGTAAAATCTTACTTTTACACCCCCACTGGTTATGTTAACCTATAGAACCTGTTTGACATTTCCAGGGCAAAAGACAAGCCAAGGGGGTTTGGGGAGCAGGTGGCAATGGAATAACAAAAACAAAAACCAACAGCCTGGACTTCTCTGAAATCTATACCAAGTATCAGTGAGTTTCCATGGTTTGAAATAAGCCACAATTGGCTTCCCATGCCGTACCCCAAATAGCTCCAAGATGCTTGTCAGGAGACAAAGAAATTTCCCTCTATGGCTTGTGAAACACTAGCCACTAATGCTATCTGCAACAGAGACTGCAGAAAGGAGGTAGGAAAGCCAGCTTCAGAGGATGAGAGGTGACAGATGTCTGCAGGGGAGACACAGTGGGCAACTTGAGAGACGTGACCAGGCATGCCTGCCCCTTTGCTATCCAGCACACATATTAGCTAGAGAAGGATCTTGGAGAGATAGAATCTCAGAGGAAATTTTGGTCAGTGGGTGTGATAAAGATACTTGAAATTGGAGGACTATTTACCTGACTGAAACTATTTCAAAATGAGAGTGGCTGGAATATCATAAAATAGCAACATGAAGTTTTCCTCTACAAGACGGAAACAGGGCTTTGAAAAGAAGATTAGATCCCATTAAGGAAACAGACGTTTAGGTTTTACACTTTAGGTTTCTGACTGTGCACATCAGCTCTCTTACATTTATACAAAATCACTTCTTTTTGGCTCACCTCAGCAATGCACGCCCTAGAACATTCTGTGTGAGAATGCAAAATGATCATATGCTTTGACTTATAGTAAGAGAAAACCAAGGTCTATCTAGATGAAAGTAATTGTAGGTAAAAGAGGACTAAAGAATTTTAAAGTCGGCCTGGCTCTTGATTTTATTTTATGATTCCCAAATATACTTTTCTCGTTTAACACTCACTATGAACAAGCACATTCAAATCTTTATGTGAGAGCAAAGTAACACAGACAGGCCATGGAAATACAACAGCAGAAAGGCATCATGTTAATAGGACAGAAATTCACAATAACACAGTGGTACTGTCTCCGTGGTGTCCTCATATATTTAATGCAATGAATTACTAGTAAGAGACTTTGGAATTAGAGAAGATGTAACAATCATACCCATATATATCAAAAGTCCAAGTTTGTCATGTCTTTATCAAGGTTAATTAAAATGTATGATTAAATATAGGATGAGATAAATGATTAGAACATCAAACCAGGGGGAAGAGAGAGGGCTATACACACTGACTATACCCACAGTAGTTTTCTGACTTAGTTCTCTAACGTTGCTCCTATATCATGTTTTGTTTTGCTTTGTTTTGTTCCCAGCACTGTATACAGTTTCTATATTACAAAGATGGTTGTGCAATTTTGTAGACCATTTTTGAGAAAGTCATGCATATAGCCAAATTTGGGTGGGCAATCTGAAAGATGCTAAGAAGTCACATAGCCCTCAAATTTGAACCCCGCTCTTCTTTGGTGACCATATCAATAAAAGTAAGGTATTTTATCTTTCAATTTATTTTATCTAAGTCACATCCCCTAAAATAGCAGTTATGCCTAAAACAAGCAATGTATTGATGTTAATGATTCATGGGTAAACACACACACACAAAAGAAAATATGACACAGTTTTGGAAAGAAGTAGTGAATACAGGGAACCTTGCAGAAGAGCCAATATTCATACTGAGCCTTTGAGTGTGGGTAGTGATTGATGAAATTAACATGGGTTTGAAATCAAATCAACAAAGAACAGAGAAAAGAAAACGCACACGTATAGTAAGAAGAGTTGTGCTTTCGTTTTAACTTGATTATAGATAACCCGAAATCGAATTGTACAGCATCTGTAAAACATGGAGAATACAAGTTTCAGGTTAAGGTATGTTCGCTTCTTCTGGTGAAAAAAAGGAAAGGTGGGAGCGGTTCTAGCCAAGGAATGACAGAAGAAGTAATATGTGCCTTAAAAAAGGACGAAGTAAACAAGACAGAAATCAGAAAAAAACAGAGCAAGCACATGAGGAAGCGGCAAAATTGAGCGGATGAGTTTTCAAGAGATGAACAGGTAGAGAGGGGTCTAGAATGTGCGGTGCTATTCCGAACAGAGCTGCTTCAAGCAGGATGACAGCTTCCCAAGGGTCTCTAGACAGTGGGTAGAGAGGAAACACTGGGGGAAATAGGCAGGAAGTATAATTGCAGAAAGACACTGTAGATGCGTTTTTCTTCTTTGTACTTTTCCCCGGGACCCTTGGATGATAGTCATGTTTATTCAGACTTGTAGGAAAAGCACCAGTGATTTTTATGGGGGTATGTAAATAAACTTCCATTTCAGTGGAGTAAAAAAGAAAAGATAAAAAAATAAAGACTCTGCAACGTCTCTTTCCTATGTTGCCCTCTGTTGTGCTCGGTAACCTTGAATTATCCATTTTCTCATTTACAGTTAGACCAGCATACCCCAGAGGTCTTCTACTATTCCACCAGGTGCTAATAGGTGTTACAAAATAAAACAAAATTTGAAAACAAGAAAAAAACAATAATTACCACAGTGAGAGCAACTCCTTGGTCAATAAAGTTGTGATAATTGTGGATTAGTAACTAAATAGATTCCATTAACTACTTTGCATTTTGAGGTTCAAGCAGAGAACATACCACACAGCGTTTGCCAAAATTATTTTAGCACAAGTGTAATTTCGTTTTATTTTTAAGTAGAACATTGCATCGGGCTAGAAATTCTCAGAAAAAAATTTGAAATATTACATTGGAGATTTGCTGGCATTCCCAACATCATTATACAAAAATATATTTGTGCATAGCTATGTAATTATCAACTACAAAGTTCAACATATGTCAACACGATCAACCCACCTATGTAATATTTTATTGTAAACAAAATATGTGGTTGTCATCTAAGATTATCATTTTGATGTATGCATAAAAATATTGAACTTAATTTACGTTCAGTTAGGTTTCTTACTGGAGGCACATGTCTATCTCGATCAACTACATTCTCTTGGCAATTATTTATGTAAGACAATAAAGATCACTTGGCACTCATACATGTATAGTAAGCTGTATAATAAGATGTATAGCAAAAGTATAGGATTTAACATTAAATACTGGCTGTATCATCTTATTTTTGAGAGAGGGTGAGCGGAGGAGGGGTGGAGAGAGAGGGAGACAGAGGATCCAAAGTGGGATCTGCATGAGAGAGAGAGACTGATGTGGGCCTCAAAATCATGAACTGTGAGATCATGACCTGAGCGGGAGTCAAGAGTGAGACACTTAACTGACTGAGCCACCCAGGAGCCCCCTGAATGTATCATCCTGTTCTTTTACTTAGCCAAAACATAGATAAAATACTTTTTTTAAATAAACAATAAAAAGATTTACCCTCTAATATAAAATTTTAAGTAGAGGTGTCTTCATTGTTGATTAATCTCAACTCCACTTCCAAGTCAAGGAATATGAAATTGCATTTAAATAAGTGCCTCTTTACACAGCTGTCAGGAAGGACTCACACTTCACTTACAATTTATTCTGCTCTGACATTTGCTGAAATTTAAAGATGTTCCTGGACATTTATTATATGATTACAGGCTTCTCGGAAAAAGATAGTGAAATTCCAAAAGTAAAAACAAAAGTTTAGTTGATTTAGGACAGTATATCTCAGAAAAAATAGTTAGTTAATAATTTATTATATTTTCTACCATTAATAGAAAGTTAATTTTGCTGTCTAAACATTGGTTTCATTCCTCTTTATTAAATATGTGGCTGCCTGCTGATGTCTCCCATAAGGTATTTTTGCCTTTATAAAAATTCTACCATTCATAAAAGAAATGTGTTCACCAAATCTTTTAATAGGAAAAAAACAGACAATATGCAGTAATGGAAACATAGGACAGTGTAAACCTTGTTTAAATGTTCTCTTCAAGCAAAGCATAAGTACACAGTCAAAATAAAATGCTACAAATCATTAAAAAATTGAAAAAACAAAGAACACTATAAGTGCTTTTCTCTCCTCTCTCTTTCTCTCTCTCTCTCTACTCCTCTATTTTTTTTTCCTCTCACTCTCTCTGCCTCTATTTGCTATCATATTATTTTTCCATCATCTCCTTTTTCTGCTCTCTTCTCCAAGGTCAAAATGCATATACATTTCCAAGTTAAATGTAGGGCTCTAATTAGTGCCTTATCTCATTACAAAACCAGAGAATTTTCAATTAATTCAAATTTAATAAACTTGACAAGCTTCTATTAAGGGAAAGAACTGCTTCAAATTAGCACCATGTTCTTCACTAAATTTGAGTAATCATGTGTATTCTGTAAAATACAATTTGTGGTTTTTTTTAATGAAACAACAGTAGCCGCTGTTGGAATAATCTGAATAATGTGATATTATAATATTTATTTACAACTGTAATGTCATAATCACTTGGCTATAGTGTGGTAAGAGAACTCAAATTGCTACTTTCAACTATTTCTTAACATCATCATTTTCTTGCCTTTTTAGATCATTTGCATAAATTCACCTCATTGATGTTGTTTGCATAGACTCACAAATTCCCAATCAAATAAAAATTGAATAAGGTTGAAACTAAAGGAATACATAATTTTCACAAAGAAAAAAGGCCATATCATATATGGAAAGTGTATTAAAACTTAAAAATGTCTCACTCAACCACCCTGTTTTATTAAAAACAAAACTGAATTCCTTTTGGGTTGAGGAGTCTTCTCAAATTTTACACTGCCAGTTACAAGAGTCAGGGTTGATTGCCTTTCCATTCTAAAGTTTGTTTTAGTTGTGCCACGCTTACCTACCTGTTACTTATTCATTCAGCAAATGTCTGCTGAGCCTAATACATGTCCATTGATTAAATCTTATCTTTGGGGATAGAATTGTTACCAACAAACAAACAACAACGACAAAAAGGAAAGAAAGAAAGAAAGAAAGAAAGAAAGAAAGAAAGAAAGAAAGAAAGAAAGAAAGAAAGAAAGAGAAAGAAAGGAAGAAAAGAAAGGAAAGAAAGAAAGAAAGAAAGAAAGAAAGAAAGAAAGAAAGAAAGAAAGAAAGAAAGAAAGAAAGAAAGAAAGAAAACAAACAAAAAAACAAAAAAAGCTGTGCATGTAAGGAGATTACATTCTCTTCAGAAGCAGAGATAGTAAACAGACCAAAAAAAAATAGTGTTTAGCACGGCCAGTCCCCAGCACAGGCCAAGGAGCACACACCCAAGAAGACAGGCTCACACGAGGGAGCTGGACAGTAGCAGAGTCTCAGTGAGGATCTGGGGGGGTGAGGGTCACAAGCACGGGGAATTTCATGTGCAGAATCCACAAGGTGGGAAGGAGATGTCGTTTTGGAGAAATAAAATGTTGTCAGGTGTGGTACAGGATGTCAGAAGGAGACAGAGCTTGGGAGTGAAGCCAGCAGATACCGGGACAGGGACAGAGGAAGAGAACGGTACCCTCCTCCTGGGAGTTTGCCTTGAGACACTCGGTACATTGTGGTGTTTTTAATAGAGTTGGGTGGGGCTAGGTGTGCAAGTGAAAACAAAGGACCAGAGTAAAGCAGAAATCAAGACTTTTTGCAAATGTTTTTTCCTGAATATATTCAAATAATTGTATATGAGTATAATGATATCTTTGTGTCAGATAAGCACCCATTGCTTACATTAACAAAGTGGCTATTGTTGTAGGTACCTATTATTCTGTTTCATGTTAGTTTGGGAAGGCAATAGCCATTATTCATGAAGAATAAACTTGTGAAATACCTTTTCAATTTGTTGTCTTTTAAATTTTTGTTTAATGTTTATTTATTTTTTGAGAGAGAGAGAGAGAGAGAGAGAGAGGGAGAGAGAGAGAGAGAGAGAGAGAGAGAGAGAGAGAGAGAGAGAGAAAGAGAGAGAGAGAGAGAACATGAGCAGAGCAGGGGCAGAGAGAGAGGGAGACACAGAATCCAAAGCAGGCTCCAGGCTCTGAGCTGTCATCACAGAGCCCAATGCAGGGCTCAAACCCACGAACAGTGAGATCATACCTGAGCCGAAGTCGCATGCTTTCACAACGGAGACACCCAGGTATCCCTCAGGTTGTTTTTTTTTTTTTTCAATAGATTTCTGAACATTTTTCTGCAAGTTCATCTGGGAATTATTAGATTTTAGAGTTATTAGATTTTAACAATAACTTATAGACACTGCTGTATGCTACTGTATATTAATTTGTAGAATACAACTTAGTATATTCAGAGAGCTGAGTGTTAATAAAAATATCAATTTAGACAAGAGTTAACGATGTGGTTTCCTAAATTTGTATAAAGAGCACTGTCATAAGATTATCATTAATCCTAAAAGCTTAAGCTCTGAGGTATATTTTTCTCCAAATAAAGCAGAGGAATAAAATCGAATTGCAAACTGCTCATAATGGCCAATGAAGCACGGAAACCACAAGTACATTACGTGCTTGAAGAGTTTAAGGATGGCGGGGCACAGATTTTATATTATTGAATAAACTACATGGTAATAAAAGGTTGAGGTGTTTGACCCGGTTTTTTTTTTAGAAGAGTAGCCACCTAAATACAAATAACCAAAAAGAAGTGGGAAAAGTGAACTCAGCTTTGTATTACTTTCGCCATTTATAATGTATTTCATTAAGCATTTAACATATTTCCTTATTCAATTCACTGAAAAGTGAAGCAATTTCCTTAATTTGCACAATATTACAAGACAGCATCATAATGCACATTTAGATTCCTTTGGATTCAGTGCCCATGTTGCTTTTACTATGTCACAGTAGATGACCCAGATTGAAAAACAAACCAAAAATAACTAAGCAGAGTGAACACATGTATGTGCATAAAGAGGGATAAAAGAGAAAGTAGATAGAAACACTAGAATCCAATGCAATGAAAGGAAAATTTTCATTTTTTTTTCCCAGAAACGGAAGGAAAAGATATCAAGCCTATGGGACTAATGATTTGCTGAAATGGCACTGGTTGTATAAGGATGCAAGCTGAATCAGCAGCAGTGATTTAACAAACATGGAATAGATGTTTCAAAACTATTGCTACCTGGCTATGGTTTCTCAAAGTATGCCAGGAAACCTCATGTGAGTTGAGTAAAATAACTATCAACAGGTGACAGGAGAGGAGCGCGTGGGTGACTTAGTCCAACTTTGGGTCAGGTCATGATCTCATGGCTAGTGAGTTCGAGTTCCCACGTCAGGCTCTGTGCTGACAGTTCAGAGCCTGGAACCTGCTTCGGATTCTGTCTCCCTCTCTCTAACCCTCCCCCACTCACACTCTGTCTTTTTCTTTCTCTATCTCAAAAATTCTAAAAAAATGTAAAAAATTTTAAAAATGAAGTGATGGGAGACATTTCTGCTGTGCTTCAGTCTGTCACATGTCCCATATGTGGTGATAAGTACATTTCTTATATTTCTTTTCTACAATTTAGGCATCAGTTTTACTGTTTTCAGTTATTGTCCAATAGGAAAAAAAAATCTTTCTAGGAATCATATTCACAATTCAATCATCATGTGAGATGTGGATTTTGATTTTATGTAATTTTTTTCTTTAAGATTTTAAAAATTCTTTTTGTTGTTATTGTTAGGATCAAGAACATCAATTTAATTTTTGGATGTTTGCAGATATTATTTTGTTTGACAACATACTATAGAAACTAGGGCATGGATGTTTCTTGTATTTTTACACAGTTAGTCCTCTGACCTAGGCTGCTGTAAGGTGGTATAAGTTGGAGAGGCAGAAATGAAGGAAAAGAGGAAATACATCTATTTGCCCAATGCAGGATTCCATATGCTCTTTTCTCTTTCTTCTTTCAATACTTAAACAAGACAGTTCCCTTTACAAGTTATAGGAGATAGAACATCATCAAGCAAGTCAACTTGTTAAAATATTTACCTTAAGAAGTTTGGCCCTGAGCAGTTACTGTGTGTGTGTGTGTGTGTGTGTGTGTGTGTGTGTGTGTGTGTGTACATGTGTGTTTAGGTTTCTTGTAAATGCTCCACATTCTATGGCACTTCATTTAACATTTTAGATTAGAGTCAACCTTCTAACCAATGTGTCATAGCTAAATCAGTCCCCTTTTGTATTGCTCCTACGTGTGATAGTCCCAACTTTGTGTGGTTTATAAGATGTCTGTGATCACTGTGATCATAGACTTTCATGTACAACAAAGAAATCATCTACATCATAGAGAGAAAGGCATGTAATTATCTCTTTGGGGCTACATTTGCCTGTGGAATTTTATGGCTGAGGTACAACTGCTTTGTCACTACTCAAGGGAAAGTGATTTAGTACACCGTATTCTCAGACCTTTATGATTATATATATATATAAACATGAAAAAATAGGACTTTCCTGGTAACTTCATTGTTGCTTTCTAATGCTTGTTTAAGTACTTGTTTTCATCATATTTTAGTTATTCTTGGTGTTTTCAAAGCTTATTAAATGAGTATGATCATTTCCCCTCCCTGTTTTCATGTCTATACAAACACACACACAAAAAAAATACTTTCGAAATACAACAGAAAACCTCTTTTTGACTTTCCAACCATATGAACTTAACAGATTTAAACTCTGTAAACAGCTTTCTGTGAAATGGTGTTTGAAAATCGGTCCACAAAAGCAGCAGACTTCAAAGACGCAAATAAACAACTCCAGGCATTTGTGATGTATACACTTTGAAAGAAAGAAACAAACAAACAACTTTCATCTTAATGTGCATTTTTCAACTAAAAACCTCAATTTAGCTAAAGGCCATAAAAATAAGTGTTTTTAATTCCAGATTAAATAGATCCAACATTCACTGACGTTTATATACATGAAAATGTGAATGTTGAAAGTTAATGTCAAACTGACCTCATCATTTTGAAAAAGTAAAAGAGAGACCAGATTGTGTCCATGGAAACTGTCCTGGTGAGGAACATTTTGTGAGTATTAGGGAGAGTTCTTGAACAATGATCATACTGTATCCTATCTTTTGGTTATGGCTTGAAGTACCTGTTGCTTAATGTGAAAAAAAGTAAATATCAAGAGAAAAGAAATATTGTTTAGTTCCTTTTTTGGCTTCCATTTTACAAATAACTTTTACCTTCCAATTTGTAGTCAATTTACGTACATGAAATACAATGCAAGTAGCTCATTTTAATCTTTTAAGGCATTACTTCTTTCTTATCCTTAACATGTGTGAATTAGATTATGTTATCTCTAGTGTGGTTCTAAGTTGAATCTGTATGACTGTTTAAGGTTTTGTTTTCTTTGATGTGAAAACAAAATTTGCAAACATCATATTGCATGGTGGATGTCTCTCATTCATAAATTATATGAGACAAGCTATTATCATATCTTCCCTGAGCTATGCCAGTAGGCTGCTAACAGATCTCTTCATACCTTCTCTGTCCCCTGAGTTCTATTCTCGACACTAAAGCCCAAACGATATTTTAAAACATAAACTCTTTCATGTAACTCTCCTGCCCTAGTCACCTCAATGGATTCTCCATTGTTCTTAGGATACAAGGCTCCATGTCATTCCATACTCTCCTTGAATTTGCCCTTTAGCCACACTGGATTCCTTCTTTTGCATTCTTTTAAGTTGCCATGCATCTCCTTCTAAATGATTTATTCTATTATATAGCTTAATGTAATTTTTCAGGAAATTCATCCCTGACCCCCGAGACTAGAATTGAGCTCTGTGTTACATGTTCCCAATACATCTTGTATTTTCCTTATAACAATTAGAGTTGGAAAATGTATATTTAACCAGATGATAATTTGAGTCATTCTTTTGCTGCAACTAGACTGTAAGCTCAATGAAGGCAATGACCTTGTTTTTTTGTTTTGTTTTGTTTTGTTGTTGTTTTGCTTACCTTTTGTTCCCAATGCCAATAAAATTGATGGAAAACAGTAAGGAATCTTTCTTAATAATGACTCTTACATAAGTGCATAACATTAAACCTTATGATCCTATGTTTCTATACAGATTTGTGAAGAAAATCTGGAACATTTCTAACTTGGGGCTTGAACATTTCCAACTTTTTTTATTTTTCAAAAGTGCATATTTTATGATTTTTTTCTCATATATTACCACTATTTTTGTATAGCCTTTTCAAAGATCTAAGTGATTCCCAAAGCAATGGAGAAAGTTAGCACATGCTTAGACTTTTAGGAAAGGTTTATTATATAATATTATAAAACTTATGATGTGTTAGAGAAAGCCTCAAATAAGCATTGATAGGGAGGGCATTTGGAACATAAGTAATAATATTAAACAATAATATACAAACTAGATAATTCATCATATTCAGCCATAAATTACATTTGCAGTGTGATTTAATAATTGTCTTTTGTACAAATCTATAATAAGTATATTTCAGACACATGATAATATGACAACCCCAGAGTTCATTACTGAAATGTAATTGCACTGTCACATTGCATTTCTTTTAAATGATTGTCTCCTCTGCTTTGCCTGCACTTGGAACCTTTATAGGCGTGAACACAGTTGATGTCATAGAAAAAAACGGAGTTATTATTGTGTTCTTGAGCAGCTCAATTCCTGTTCTACAATGAGAAGTCTGAGAAGAGACAAGGGCCAAAGCCACATGGCTTCTTCTGGAATAAGTTATCTGCATGTTTGGTATCTGTAGCCCTTCCTGATGCCTTGAGACCTTTAATAGACTCAAGGAAGCAGGAGAAGTTGGAAGTAACTATCATAAAAAAATGTTTTTCCTCTACTGTCCACTAAATGCTTTGATAACCTTTCTTTGACTAACACAGTTTAATTGTGAGCAAGCTCACAATTGAAGACTTCTCTAGACACGTGAGCTACTTAGACCTTAAAATACTGGTACATCTTAATGTTTTTCGCTTGATAACAAAGAACCAAGGACCCTCTCCACTTCTTCCCTTCACCTTGCATATAAAGTTTGCCTTGTTGTTTGTGTAGAAAATCATATGTAAATAAGTCTGAGTTATGAATCATGCTGATCCTCAAGTAATTCTCATTTTGGGGTTATTTAAAAGAATCAGTTATATCAAATCTAGGTAGGTGCTTTGAAATATAAACAGTAACACATCACACACTGAACTTCATGCGCTACCTACAGGGAAGAATAAACACACTGAGCAAAGGATGTTTAAGAAATTCTTCATCCCTACTGTCTAAACACACCTCTGTGGCTCACCCTCTGTCCTCTTGAGCTTGGCAGTAGAAAGTTCTCCATACCAGAAAATTGGTGAGATTCATGGTTTAACTGCCTCCTCAATTAGAATTCTCTTAATACAGACAGTGTATTTGATTTACTGGAGTGATACAGCTTCTTGACATTTCAAATCATTCACGTCTCAAACTAATTTAGTGTTGAATTAAAGTGCACGGTCTTTAACACATATAGCAATTAGATGAGGCAAATCATAGCAGCAGAGAATCAAAAGCCAACAGTGTAGGGAAGGGTGGCAGATTAGGAGAATTGAACTAAAAAAGATACCTGTGTGCCAAAGATTGTTTGCTTTTGAGATTTTACACGCCAAGTAATTTCTAAGGAACATTCTTGACAAACATCACCTCCCCTGCCAACTATAACTGCTACTCCTACCATTAGTAACAATAACATTATCAACTATTGTTTTGGTAGAGAAGGAATTAAAGATATGAAAAAGATGGGTGGTTCAGTCTGTTAAGCATCCGATTTCAGCTCAGGTCATGATCTCACAATTCGTGAGTTCGACCCCCGCATGAGGCTCGTGCTAATAACAGCTCAGAGCCTGGACCTGCTTCGGATTCTGTGTCTCCTGCTCTCTCTGCCCCTCCCCCACTTGCAGTCTATCTCCCTCTCAAAAATAAATAAACATTAACTTTTTTAAACGTGAAAAAAAATAAAATTGCCATAAACTATGGCCATGATTTTATAAATACAAATTATTTAACACCCAAACGTCTGATGTCAAAAACTTAGATTAAAAGAGAGTTCTTAATTAATTGAAACATGTTTCACCTGCTTTCCTCTACTTGATTCCCACAGACCAGAGAAAACTGCAATCAGAAGTAGCATCTGTCCGGATAGAATTTCAAAAACTAAGGTTCCACGTAGCGGTCTCCAAAAATTGATTGCACTCAATCTTATTTAATCAACAAGAGATTTAACAAGCTCCCCAATACATGTATATTTGTAATGATAAATTAGATATATACTGTATAATTACATATACTTACATACTTACATATATATATATATATACACACACACACACACACACACTCAATCTTATTTAATCAGCAAGAGATTTAACAAGCTCCCCAATACATGTATATTTGTAATGATAAATATGATATATACTGTATACTTACATATACTTACATACTTACATACACACACACACACACACACACACACACATACATACTGTATATGGACATATTATGCAAGTCAAACAGCATAGACCAAAGTAGAAATGTTAAAATGATGAAATGAAATGAATAGAAGTTGAAGTTTTAATATGTTTCCCTGCACATAGTGGAAAATTCCTGTGTTGTGCCCAACCCAACTCAGAGACTGGCCTGTCCAATGACTCTGCTCTTACCTTTGAGAAAAAGCAAGTATCATGCTTCTCAAAGATGCCCATGCAAGGACACACGGTAGAATTGGAAGTCCCCAATCAGGCTAAAGGAACCACATCAACCTATATACAATAAGCCACTTCTGTGTTTTCTACCTTTCTTTGTCAGGCTCCTAAACAGTCCTCGAGTATCTATCTCCCTTGGTTTTCTTTATTAAGGTGAATGATGTGTGTTCAGATTAATATAGTAGCGATTTTAACTTTCATTTGTTCTGCATATTCTGTATTCTATGGAAGCAATTCTGTTGTGGCTGTATGTCTGAGTTGGGGATAAAAATGTGTTTTAAAATAAACTTGCTTGTTTAAAATAATTTATTTTAATGAAGAAGAGTCTTGTTGAATGGTAATACATAACATAAATTGAGGACAAAGTAAAATATTAAGACCCAGTATAGTTCAAAAGCACAGTCATCTCATGGATTATATGTACAGTATTTTTGTTAGACCTATTGTTGTTCTATTAGTTAGGGAGGCTAGCCTATTGTGAAAGTGAAGACAGTCTGTGGAGATTTTATATTCTTTTGATGGCTGAACCACTTATTCTTGGGGATATGTGAAATCTCATCATCTAAGGGTTACATGAAAATGTCCTTTCTCTCATTTCTTGTCAATGGCGGTAACTTGAAACAAGCTTAGCCCCAACCTGCCCTAAAATTATGTTAAAAATTGTCTTCCCAAAGACTAGTGTGGCAATAGCTTCTAGGTGGAAAAAATATATGCTGTCTTGGGGGTGCCTGGGTGGCTCAGTCAATTAAGTGTCTGACTTCAACTCAGGTCATGATCTCATGGTTCACGAGTTCAAACCTGGTGTCAGGCTCTGTGCTGACAGCTTGGAGTCTGGGACCTGCTTCAGATTCTGTGTCTCCCTGTCTCTCGGCCCCTCCCTGTTCACCCTCTGTCTCTCTCTCTCTCTTAAAAATAAATAAACATTATATATATATAATATATCTATTATAATATATATATAATCTATTATAATATATATAATATATAATATATAATATATAATATATAATATATAATGTAATTAATATACATTAATTATATATTATATATTAATTATATAAAATATATTATGTATAATATATATAATATATAACTTAAACTTATATATATTAATTATATATAAATATATCATAAATATATAATATATTAATGTGGAGATAGGTAGCAGGGAAAGATGGGAAAAGATGGATATTCAAATATTTTATTTCCTTCAGGGAAATATATACACATATAATTTAAACTACACGGAGATGTCTGTATGGCTTAGATTCTATGATAT
Source organism: Neofelis nebulosa (assembly GCF_028018385.1). NCBI lineage: Eukaryota > Metazoa > Chordata > Mammalia > Carnivora > Felidae > Neofelis > Neofelis nebulosa. The sequence continues at coordinate 16,453,808 of NC_080782.1, read as the reverse complement.
TTCCAGATTTCTAAGGGAAAAAAACGTGTGAATGAATGAGTTTGGGAGAATCCTAGTTCTATGGACCACTATGGAGCTTACACTTTCCTGCTCCAGAATCTGAGACTCAGTTACCCTAACAGGTAGGATCCAGAAGAGTTTCAGCCTTCTGTTGCAGACTTGAAAAACAAAACCAAAAACAAATCCAAAACAAAAACAAAATCAAATGCAAATATTCCAAGAACGTTCCTTCACCATATTGAATTTCAAATCCTGAGAGTTACTTGATTTTGTGAATTCACATGGGATAGCCCAATCTGCCTAAATATTAGTTTCAGAAAAATGCATTTTTTTTACTCCATATATATTAAGAGGATTTAATCTGTGTGGTATTTCATCTAAAATACATTATTTCTTGATTCTTTGCAAACCTAAGGTTTCCAGGTTATTGTTTTATATAACAGTGTACGAATAAATGTTGAGCCATGGGCACAGGTGTTCTCTGAACATTTTTATGTTTTACACCTTCTTGAAAAGAAATCTGCTAGAAATAACGTATGTCTTTTTGTTTGGTCGTTATTATTGTTGGATGTGTAGCTTATTTGGCATTTCTGGAACTTTAACTTGAGGAAATCGTATCCTCTCCTCCAGCCGCTTTGGCCAAATGGCTTGTAATCATCCTAGTAACTTCCACTTTGATGCTAAACTACATTCAATTTTTCCAGAATCTGACAACTTGTCTGCATCAGCGTTTCTATTTGGAGTTGAGCCATCATTATCTCTCACTTTTAGAACGGCCTTACCTTCTTAATGGGCCTTCATACTTTCTCTACTGCTCTCTTAGAATGTTCCAGAAGTCATGGCATTTCATTTAAACTTATCTCAGACTCCCCTTGAATCTTCCATTTTTATAGCAGGTACTAAAAATTACCTTGAGTTTTCTTTTATCATTCTTTGTAATATATCAGTTACGTAAGTGAATATATTCCATTTAGTTATTGTATCTAATGTTTTCTGTGGAAAAAAAAAAACAAAAGTGTATTTCCTAAATTAAATCTTTAATAGTGTTTTTTTTTGTTTTTTTTTTTTTGTTTTTTTTTTTTTAAGTATAGGGAACTGGGAGGTCTTATAAGAGAGATAGATAGCTTGCTTTTTCTCACCATGCAACTGAATTATGGCTTTTTTGAACATAACTGTTTATTTACATGGTAACTTGAAAACTTAAACGAGTCTCAGTCCTGCCCACAATACACTCACTGTAGAGGTCAGCTAGTTTTCTAACCAGGCAAGTTCCATTCTTTTCTATTTTACTATGTGAAAACAAAAAACCAAAAACAACTACAGCTGATTAGCTTAGATGTCTATAGAATAATGGAGACTACAGTAATTGGGCAAGATAGATGCCTTCTACTTACTTACCAGAATAAAATAGATATTGTCAAAGAAATTAATCTCAAACTCACTGCTCACAATTATTTTCCAGTGTCTGATTCAGAAGCCAGTCTGTAAGGAATCATTTTATTCTATATTTTTTCCTGTCAAATTAACCACAAGACTTCCACAAGAGCTCCAGGGAGGTATTTATCCGGATTGCACAAACCCATATCTACCACCTAACTCAAGCACCTCCCAAGTTGTCCTGTCTTAGAACTGATTTGTTATTGTTCACACTGAAAAATGTTTATAACAAAAAAGGGATGGGCTGCTGGATATACTCACCGTGGCAATGCTTTTGTGACTCTTTACCTTATATGGTGCCCAGGTTATGGAGACCCACAATTTGTGTGATTGGCCTGTTTTTATATTTTATATTATGGATACTATGGCTCATTAAAGGGATTTGGTTTCTTTTGTTGCAATAAAAATTAAAGCCAAGATCATAGTCATCCTCTAGGAAAGAGTCTGAAGCCCTCTGTATTGCTTGAGATCATGCTTTGGAGTTAGACTTGCTAAATGTAAAAGCAGCCACCTGCCAGCAACCTGACCTTAGCTAGTGACTCATCCTTTCTATGTGTCAGCTTCCTCATGCTACGTGAGCATAGCTCTTCTCTCAGAGGGAACTTGTCATGATTATATACGGCAGTTCTGGAAAATGTTTAAAATCATAATCCATAAAATCGAAGTGAGAAGGAAAATACCTATGGGGTCATTATCGTGAGTTTTGTGTACTAACATCTTTTATTTCAATAAATATCACCATTCTATTTCCACTTTGCCCTGTTGCCTTCATTTACTTTTCAAATAATTTTGTTAAAAAGTAAATAAAATAAAATAATTTCCTATCCTAAGTTTTTTTTATATATTTATGTATGTACTAAGTCCTTTGTTTTTAATAGACTACATTCAATTCATTCTGGTAAGATGAGAGATTGACAAATGGACATAATGGAGTAGACACAAATGGCTCTTTCCATCTATTCATCATCTATGTATCCCGATATACTTAAATAATAGAACACATAAAAATAGTTAAAGTAGTTAGATTGAGAACAATTTTTAATTCATAACCATTAAATTCTTATTCAAGTAATGCAGTCTGGATTTGCATACATTTATGTGGTTGTATTAATAAATTGAAGAGTTTCTTTGCTCCTTGATCTCACTTTAAGCAAAATGGTGAATGTATAAATAGCAAAGTAAGATGATTCTTTTTTAAAATCAGGAGAGAATGACAATGCTTTCTATAATCCTATCCTGTGATCAAAATGTTTATAATATGTACAAGTTTAAGTGAATTTAAGATACCGCAGTACCATTACACAAAAGTACATTATATATATTACAAATTACACATTAGTTGACTGTCGCATGTGGTACTGAATTAGTGTCATAGCAACTGCTTTGATTTTAAGATAATTTAGTAACATTATAATATATTATAAAAATTTAGCAGAAGTGCTGTGAATTTAGTAACAATCTATTATAGAACTATGTAAGCAGATTGATATACTCCTGTCAAAGTGTTATTATAAATATGGAGAATATAATTCACTGTGAGTTATATACGTGTGTGTATAATCTGAGGTGTTTAGGGCTTTTCTAAAACTTTACTTTATAACCTTTAAACAATTGGTAATAGTCTTAAAATTGTTTGAAAATTATTTTTTTCTTTTTTTGATGTTTATTGATTCATTTTGAGAGAGAGACAGAGTGCACACAAGGGCATGCATGTGTGTGAGTGGGGGCAGGGCAGAGAGAGGGGGAGAGAGAGAATACCAAGCAGGCTCTGTGCTAACATGAGATCATGACCAGAGCTGAAATCAAGAGTTGGATGCTTAACTGACTGAGCCACCCAGGTGCCCCAGGATTTTTTTTCCTATTTTCCATTAAGTGTCCACTGCCTTCCTTTCCACCAAAATCTTTCCTGTTGTCTTGTCATGGATATACAAGCGGATGTTATAACTCCTTCTCAGAACCTAAGAATCCCTGATACTAGAATTCAGTATACAAAGTGATGCAAAATCATATAAAATTATGAAACACCTTGTCTTCATTGATGTTATTCTTGTTGTTCTAAGTTAATTATATACAGTGCCCAAGTACATTTCATAGTATGCATGTTTTTTTTTTTCAATCCTAACAGTGGAGAAAATTTGACCTGTAACAACTTTAATTAGTACACATCTAAAATATTATAATTTTTCTTCCAAAATTATATCAAGTGAAATTATATACACAGAGTTCAAAATTCATGTTGCATATTTCACACTTTAATTATGTGTAATACCCAGTCTGAAATGATAGCCATTAAGTTAATATACTTACTTGATATTTCCAATTAATGGTTTTTTGGGGTTTTTTTTTGTATTTTTTTAGGGGTGCCTGGGTGGCTCAGTCAGTTAAGTGTATGACTTTGGCTCAGGTCATGTTCTCACAGTTCATGGCATAGAGCCCTGCATCAGGCTCTCTACTCTCAGAGCAGAGCCCACATATCAGATCCTTGGTCTCCTTCTTTCTCTGCACCTATCTGGCTTACGCTCACTCTCTCTCTCTCTCTCTCTCTCTCTCTCTCAAAACTAAATATTAAAACATAAACATTAAAAAAGTTTAGATATATAGATATAGGGAGGGAGATGATAAATGATAGATAAAAGATAGATAAAATCAAATAGTTAATCCATCTGATTTACATATATTTAAGCTAAATCACTTTGACATTTTTCTTTAATTTGTAAACCATTCTCTTCAAAATGATGTAATTTAGTCATATATATGTGTGTGTGTGTGTGTGTGTGTGTGTATATATATATATATGTATATATATACATATATATATATATATATTTGAAAATTTTAAAACAGGATTAAGAGACATGGAAACCAAGAAAACGTAAAATAAGATAAAATCAGGTGAAAGATAGTTTTTAATGTTGCTGCCACCTGAAATTAAGTGACTTAATAATATAAATAAATTTAAAAATTTAATATAAAATTATTTTATTGAAATAATATAAATATTTAATAAAATTTAATAATATAAATTTTGTTGTGATTGATAATCTACTCTCTTTGTTACTGAGACTCTGTCATCACATATAAATAAATGTTTACTATTGGAACTAGCTGTAGGTTAAGGAGACTGACTATTCCTTGATATCCCTTCTTGTCATCTCTCATCTTACCAAAACTTACAAATCACATTAAAAAACAAGCAATATGTATTTCTGGTACACAGTGCTTGGTTGATATGCATTATTGCTTTCTTTCATGGGCTAACAGGATACATTAATTCACTTTTAAGTCTTAAGCATGTACAACGAAAGTGAAAAAAATGATAATAATTGTTATGGTCTGTTGTTAAGTTGCTTACTTATTAGACAGAATAGCTATTTGAGGTATATAAGAGGATCAACAATGAGCATTGAAGTGCTTTCTTACCTATATTGTCTAACCAAAAAGTCACCGATGTAAAAGATTAAAGGTAGTAAATATTTGACTCGAAGTATATGTAAGTTGCCTGTGCTATTATTTTATTTTATTTTTTTAATTTTTTTTTTCCAACTTTTTTTTTTTTATTTATTTTTGGGACAGAGAGAGACAGAGCATGAACGGGGGAGGGGCAGAGAGAGAGGGAGACACAGAATCGGAAACAGGCTCCAGGCTCCGAGCCATCAGCCCAGAGCCTGACGCGGGGCTCGAACTCACGGACCGCGAGATCGTGACCTGGCTGAAGTCGGACGCTTAACCGACTGCGCCACCCAGGCGCCCCAACCTGTGCTATTATTTAACAATTAATATGCATTGAATAATCATATTTACTGAGATTACTACATGCCACTTAATTAGGAGAAAGTCAACAGAGAAGATTCAAAGTGAATATGCATGTACATTAATGAATTTGACTTTATTCTGAGACACCATTAACCAACCAACAGTAATTTTTATTTATAATCATTCTAGTTTTTAATTTTTTTTTTATTTTAGAGAGAGAGAGAGAATGAGAGTAGTGGAGAGGGACAGGGGGAGAGAGAGAGAGAATGAGAGAGAGAGAGAATGAGAGCAGGGGCTCAGTCCCACTACCCTGGGATCAAGACCTGAGACAAAATAAAGAGTTGGATTCCTAACCGACTGAGACACCCAGGTGCCCCAGTTATTTTAGGTTTTGATATTTCCTGTGTTTTTACACATTGAGATTTATAATATAATATTTACATAATATATAATCCATCAAAGTAAGTGGTTTATATAAATTAATTGTTCAAAAATTTTGATCATGCTAAAAACAATATATATTACCATTTTCATTCATTTATTAAAATATTTCAAATTCGTTTCTAAAATTTGTTGCAAGTGAATTTATCTTAAATTTTACTTATTACTCTGTATGTTTCTTATTGAAGAAAAAAATGAAAATTCCTTTTGTCATGGGTATTTAAATTTCAAATACCCCATGGGAAGCATAATTATCCTGATTTTTAGTTACACAACTTATTTTCTAAATTGGGTAATTCTTTTCTGTCTTACCTATTAACACTCTATTAGTTTCCTTTCTTCTTCTTTGTTCAGCACATGTCTCTTCCTCATCAGCCCATTGATATGTTTCTTAGGACGATTTTTGCACACTGTCTTGTTTCTATGTTTTTTCCCCACACCCTTCCTGCTGCCATCCTACATCATTTCGGTTCAGTCGTTACAAATGCTATAGGATTAGTTGTTCTCTCTGGAAAGATATGTTGAAGTTCTAACCCCTAGGACCTGTGACCGTGACCTTATTTGGAAATGGGGTCTTTGAGATGTAATCAACTTAAGATGAGGTCATGGATGGGGCACTAATCCAGTATAGCTAGTGTCCTTCTAAGCAGAGAAGAAGAGACTTAAAGACAGACACATACAAAGTGATGTTTCACAGATAATGTGAAGACATACAGGGAGAATGCCATGTGATGATGCAAGAAAAGTATAGAGAGATACTTCTACAAGATAAGGAGTTGCAAAAATTGCCAGCAATGCCAAGGCTAAAAGAAAGGCATGGGACAGACTCCCCCCAACACTTCAGAGAGAGTATCGACCTGTGACATGTTGATTTCAGACTTCTATCCTCCAGAACTGTGAGACAGGAATGACCTCACTATGCTTCAACTGAGGAGAATACTTGAGGTCTTCAGGGAGTTACTGAATCAGAAAGTTCTCAAATTGTATATGATGACATTACAGAGAGAAAGCCATGAAAGAAATGACTGAAGAATGGGGATCAGCTCACTGAGGTGAATCAGAGTAAGAAAAAGACTAGAAAGTCAGTAGGGCCAGAGGAGATGTTCTGAACTTAAAAAAAAAAAAATTGCCTGTGGTAAAATAAATAAAATAACGGCTGCTTGAAATCGGTGGGTGCCTTGACAAATTGCTTTGGACTGTTTTGCTTTGGGGACCTAATATCACGGAAAATCAAAGCTGGATGCTTTGATGGTTTGCCTTATATCTTTAATTATGTCCTCTTTCTGGAAAGAAAACATTGTTTCCATTCTGCTAGGTCCTTTTGACATGGAGTATATCTATTTAAAATCCTCCCATCTTTAAAAATATTTTTTTTAATTTTAAAAACTATTTCCTCAAAAGAAATAAAATTAAAACTAAACAGTTCCATGTCCTTTCTAAATTGTGCCTTTCTATACAGCCACATGGTTTCCTTTTAGTCCTCAAAATTTTAAAATATTTGTCAAAGTTCCTCTGCTCTACTGACCTGGTTTTCTTCTGATAGTTCAAAGGTCTCTACATTGTCATATTCAACATAGTTTGGGTTCTTATTTTTTTAATCTTTGCATAATCTTTCAATGCTTAGCTACCCATTATTACCCTCAAGACAATCCTTCATTTACTTTAATGCTCTCCCTTCCTTTCTTATCCCCCCATCTGATTCGCTTCATCTTCTTTTCTGTCAGTCTCTTTGAGAACTCTCATCAATTTCTCTGGGATCAGCTATCACCTGCACGATAATGGCTCTGAAATTAGTATTTCTAACCCAGAATTTTCCTCCATTAAAAACTCTTTGATTCACCATTTCCTCCAGTGACTTCAAACTGTCATGCTCCAGACTAAAGATGTCTCCTCTCAATAATATACCTTATCTTATATTAGGTGTATATTTTATTCCCAACATGCACCAACATCTCTGGAAACCACACTTCCTTCTTCATCCTTGCCTCCACTCGTAATTTAGGATGTGTTTTTAAGTCTCTTGTCAACTTCAATATCTTCTTTACTAGGCCCTTTTGCATCCATTCTTGCCCTCTAATCCATCCATCTCCTAAAACTAGAGTCTCAATACATCGCCACCCTTCTTGTGATTTTCAGTGAGTCTTCTAAGAAACATAGAATCACGTCTAGTTTCATTTCATAGGATGACACAGAGCAACATTGTTCTGAACTGAGTCTACATCTCCAATTCCTATCTCACAACTTCCTTTTTTCTTTCTTTCTTTCTTTCTTTCTTTCTTTCTTTCTTTCTTTCTTTCTTTCTTTCTTTCTTTCTTTCTTTCCTTCCTTCCTTCCTTCCTTCCTTCCTTCCTTCCTTCCTTCCTTCCTTCTTTCTTTCTTTCTTTCTTTCTTTCTTTCTTTCTTTCTTTCTTTCTTTTTCTTGCCTTCTTTCTTTCTTTTCAACTTTTGCATATGCTTTTCAGTTGTTGGCTATCAGATTACAATTGTCAGTTTTCCAAATTAGCCACTTTTCCTCATGTTGTCATGACTTTGGACATGTTATCTCTGGCTTTCCAATCAAGCTTTGATCCGTAGATTATTTCTTAAAACCGACATGATTGTCAAGACGCTGCTCAAATATCACCTTCTTTGTAATTATTTTAATCCCTCTAGGTTTGATGAGGTGTCTTGATTTGGAAACTTCCAATAATTATTACAGTTAATTACTTGAATTATGTAAAGGCAGGACTATGCTTTATTCATCTTTTTTAACCTCAGCATTTCAACTCAAGTCCAAGTCTAGAGCAGGTATTTAAATGTTCCTGAAAAAAATATGTCCATCTCTGCTCTTCTCTGTTCATATCTTTGCACATATCTGGCTGGAGAGTTACATAAGCATTATTGACATATTTCTCATTCTACTGCACAGCAAATTTGATTTCTTTGATGTTGGGTCTGTGTGTCCAGCAGTGATTCTCAATCATTAGTATGTATGAGAATCATCCTGGGAGCTTGTTAATGTTAACTGGGACTCATCCTTAGAGATTTTGATTCAGTAGGTCAAGGTAGAGCCCAGAGAGCCCTAACATGCTCACAGATGCCTCTGCTTCTAGTAACCAGGATAACTCTAAGAACAATGGTATACAATACAGTTGAGAGGGAAGGAAAAGGTTATTTCCCCCTGCCTTTGGTGAACAATCAAGCAGGACACCTGAACTCCTTTGTGCAACTATATTACTTTTTATCATCTTTAAATTCGGACAATTAGATTTCTTTATTCCAAAAGAATTATGGCTATAGTAGTGATATTACCAACAGGCTTAGGTGATGAGGATATGGAAATAGAAACAGCTACCTACTTATTACTTTCTGTAGGCTTCCATTTGCCTATTTTAAATGCATTGCAATTTTTCCCATCTGCTTTATCTACTTATTGTTAGACTGTTATTGAATCTGTAGTTTAATGTTTATTTGGTTTATAGTGTCTTCTTTGACTGTATTACTACTGTACCTATAATTTTAAAATCTGTGTTTAAAATTTTTTTTCTTCTACATCTCATTTGATGTCACTGTAAACTACTAGGTTTAATGAGTTAGATAGAGTTATGCTCATTTTAAAATAAGGAAATAGAAATCCATAGAGACAAAAATGTTGGCCATGTTCCTATAGTTGGAAAGTCCCAAAGTTGGTACTAAGTTAGTAGAGTGTCACCTGGCGTATAGTGGGCTTTTGAATGCACCACTCATCAGACATAATGGCTGTTCATGAACATTTATGTAGATCAAAGTGGCCACAAGAATGCTGACACTGTCATCGTTCGTGACAATGTCTGTAGTTGTGAAGAACAGAGCTTTTATAGCTAGACTTCTCTAACTCAGGTTTTAGCTCAACAATTAACTACTAACTATGTCATTGGGAGCATGCATTAACATCTCATAATGAGCTCATGATTATCATCTTAAAATTATCATTTGTAAGATAGAAAAAAGGAGTTGTGAATATTAAATTTGTTACTATACACATATTGGAGCGCAGACTATGGCTCTAGTGCAGAAGAGACATTAACCAAAAATGGGCGATTTTGAGTAAAAGAATGCCAATTAATTGCGGCTATGATCTGATGCCACTGATGAGAGAGAATGTTGGGGAAACTTGACATAATACAGGTATCATAACAAAATAGCCAACAGAATTTTTAAGACATCGCTAGAAGTAATATAATTTAAAAAACTTGAAAAAAATGGTAAATTTCTGGAATGGTTGAATTGGGCTTAAGAAACGTGAAGAATCATTCTATTAAAGTATATCCAACTGTAATGATTTTAAAATATAAAAGTTTCACAAATTTCCATTATTCTGAAGTATAATCCATATTATTTGTTTTGTAAATATTACAGGGATATGCCATTTGCAGTATGCAGGTATGTGTGTGCATACATGCGTGCGCGCATGTGTGTGTGTGTGTGTGTGTGTAGAATTTACTGTCACAATAAATGATCTATTTAAGATATAATTAAACATTTTCCCTCTCAGTAGCCATTGTTTTGTATTTGTTTAGGTCTCTCTTTATTTTTTTTATTTTTTAATGCTTATTTATTTTTGAAGGAGAGAGAAACAGAGCATGAGCAGGGGAAGAGTAGAAAAAGTGGGAGACACAGAATCTGAAGGAGGCTCCAGACTCCGAACTGTCAGTACAGAGCCCAATGTGGGGCTCACACTCACAAACTGTGAGATCATGACCTGAGCTGAAGTCGGACACTCAACCGACTGAGCCACCCAGGCACCCCAGATCTCTCTGTCTTGATAGCTAATTATTGAGATGTTGTCATGTACCAACTTATGTACCATGAAATTAGAGTACAGTTATGCTACACTTAGCATAAGGATAAAAAAAAAAAAAAAAAAAAAAAAAGTTTTGACCAGGAGGAAAGAAATGGCTGAGTGCCCATTATTTTGAATCACTGGTCACATTTTTTTACTTTGAATTTAGAAAGGAAGTACTTGTCTTTTATGAAGGAGTTTGATTCCGAAGGAATCTTCTTTACCATGTTTTTAACTTGTACATCACTTTCACAGACATGCTCAAATCCTTATAAATGGTTTCTGTGAGAGTTAAAGATTTCAGTAGTCAGGGAAGATGCAGTGCAGTGAGATTTTGCATCTGAACTGGTAAGAGTTCATTCTTTCTCTATTGAAAAGCATATTTTTATAGAAACGGAATGTATGCCATCATTGTCTATGTAGACTGCACGGCATCTGATCCACAGTGACAGAAAAAAAAAGATTCCAGAATATCTGCAGTATATTTTGCTGAATGTTAACAGCAGGTTCAGATGTGTTTCGTTTCTGACCTTGCGAAATGCTTCCTAGCAGATGCAATGCCTTTTACATCAAATACACAAACTGCTACTAGGGCATCAGCCACTTGCACAAGAATACATTTCATGAAAATAAAAGTTGTTCAGGTCAGTTTCACCAATGCCATTTTTCTCCCATTATCCCATGGCATGAGAAATGTTTGACATATTTTATTACATTTAAATTTTATTTATTTATTTATTTATTTATTTATTTATTTATTTATTTTTGAGAGAGAGAGAGAGTGAGCAGGGGAGGGGCAGAGAGAGACACACACACAGAATCTGAAGCAGACTCCAGGCTCTGAGCCATCAGCACAGAGCCCACGTGGGACTTGAACTCATGAACCCCGAGATCATGACCTGAGCCGAGTCAGTCACTCAACCAACTGAGCCACCCAGGCACCCCTATTTTATTACATTTTAAGCATGATGAAGCATCACCATCATAATGCTGATTTGTTTCATGTCAATGCTTCTTGTTTTATAGGGTTAAAAAAGTTATTCAAGCCATCAAATTAGCTAATATTTCAAATCGGATTCGTAGAATATTGTTTCTATTATTGTTATCCGCTCATCATAATTCAGTATGTGCGTGTGTGTCTGTGTGTGAGTAGGTGTGTGAGATAATATATGATTTGAGTTGAAAATCCAAGTATCTAAACATTGTGAACCTCATCAAAATTCTGAGGCTGTGAGTTTTTAATATTCATGTATGTTTGGGATATTTGCAATACTGTAATTGAGAAAATATTTAGGAATCAAATAGAAAAGTTTTAGTTTGTTTTTGAAACTTATAACAAACAAGAGTAATCAAATATTTACAACCAGAGGCACCTGTGGAGAATGAGGCACAATTTTATCCTTCAATTCAAATTTGCATAATATTTTTTAGATCCTTATATATGTCCCATATTCTAAGGTATGTGACTCAGAGACAGATCAATTCGGCTCTGGTGATGATAAATTATAAGCAAAGTTAACTTTATTTTTAAGAATTATTTCAGAGTAAAGTTTGTGAAATTGTACATCAATTTTACAAATGACATCCCTAATTGCGCTATTGTCCCCATTACATGTAATTCACTTAGGCACAGAATCACTGTTCAGGTACTATCACTCCAAGAGAATTTTTCCAAAAAGAAAATTGGGTGAAAATATAGTCCATATAAGCAACGAAATATCAGGATGAGATTTTGCTCATTTAATTTTGAAAGAAACATGTACAACTAGATGGTGGGGAAAAAATGTCTTGAAAGCAAGTATTGTCTAGGATGTAGAAAGTATAGAAAAATTAATGCACCTTGCAAGTTTGTGACAGCACTGTGATGCAGGTAAATGATTTTTATTTTGTCCAATTGATGCTGGCAGGCAGGACCCAGGGACCCATAGCAGGTAATGCAGGACCCGCCAAGATTGTCTTTGGCCTCGCAATGGAAATCAAATGTGGATCAGCAAGAAGTGAGAGCAGAGTTTATTGAAGGTAGACACAGACAGCAGGTGCAGAAGGAGCACCTGGGAGACTTGGAAAGGAAAGAAGCCGGAGCCTTGTCTTTGTTCAGGGTCTGCAGGCTTTTTATTGAGGATGGTGGTCTGGTGTCGGTGTCCCCTCAGTCATCTAGGAGCCAGTTAAAACAAAGGTGAAGACCCAAGTATGAATCCTTGGAGTCGAGGGGTCTTGCAGTTGAGATGTTTAGCTCCAGTATTCCGGGGTATGCATGTGATCGCTCTGTTGGGCCATTCTCACCTGGTCCTTCTTTCGATGTTATCTATTCTAGAGAAATCATTCAGTGCTTGACCTTTATAAGGAGAACATATGTTATTTGTGTTACAAGACATGTGTGAAATGGGGGTGCAGGTCCTGGCAAGAATAAAAGTGAAAAAAATAAAGGAGCAAAAAGCGGATTTTTATGGAGTCCTTCAGTTTCTCTTTCTGAGAATCAGCATCTCAGTGCATAGAACCTGCGGGATGTGTTTGGGGACTGTGAACTATCCCCTTAGCAGTTTCAGTGAGCTGGATTATGAACTCTGTAACCAGAGATGAAAACATGAAATAAAGAAATATTGTGCAAGATTGTCTGTTGTGTCATTTCATGCTCTAGGATACCAGGATAGTCACCAATGTTTAGATGAAAATGCCATACATGTAGACAACTATGTTAACATAGGGTACGTTAAGAATGGGTTAATGCACCCCGTGGTTTTAAATATTATCTCAAACAAGAATTCCCCCAAAATAAGTATAACATCCCCCCCAAAATAAGTATAACCTTTTCTAACACGAAGTACACCCAAATAGCAAGGTTTACGGGTTAGGTATCTTTTTTTTTTTTTTTTTTTTTTTATCATTTAAATCCCACATGTGCTTTTTGAAATTGAAAAAAAACATGTTGGTAATTCAAAATACTGGTATCATTGCACTGTTTTCCTCACAGTAGAAATTATTGTTTTCTATTTATCATAAATAACAAATATAATTGGTATTATAAATGGCAGTTAAATAATATGTACATCTTATTAAATAATACTACTATGTATAATAAATTCAGTAAATGTTGAATTTGTCATTCTCTACTAATATCAAGATTTTGATTTATAAACTAATTGCTTTACTGATAATTGTGGCAATGTAAACAATGACATTTTAGAGATACCACCTCAAACACCATATTTATATTTTTGGTACAGGGCTTATAATATGCTTTGCTTATAACTGCTTGTTTATATATCTGTTTCTTTCATCAGACTTTGGGCTCATTCCACAGATAATATATATTTAATATCTGTATTTATAATATTATATATAATATGTAGCATATGATAAATAATAAAAAATAAATATATGTCAAAAATAGCAAACAAATATACAAGGGAAATAAAATAATTATATTGATTTAATTTTATATGTTATTAAAAATAATATCATTAAGTTGAGAATTTAAAGACAAGGTAAATTTTCTTCATTTTAATAACCAAGTTTAGTGTTTAAGACATTTATTCTCTAGATAAAGCATATAATTGAGGTTTTAAGTTATCATTAGGATTGGTGCATGTAATTATGATGGAATCTGCAAGACAAAAAATATTTGTGTGGTAACTAGCACTAGAAATCAAAATCAATACAAAAAGTGCTGTCTTTTTTTATTTTATTTTTTTAATTTTATTTGTTTATTTTGGGGAGAGAGAGAGACAGAGCACAAGTAAGGGAGGGTCAGAAAGGGAGACACAGAATCTGAAGCAGGCTCCAGGTTCTGAGCTGTCAGCACAGAGCCCAATGCTGGCCTCAAACTCACGAACCGTGAGATCATGACCTGAGCAGAAGCCGGAGACTTAAATGAGGGAGCCACCCAGGCGCCCCAAGAAGTGCTGTCTTTTTATGAGAAGGAATGGCTACAATGTAACTGGGCAATATGCAGAAACACTTTTCTCTGGAAAGAAAAACTTCTATGAGGGCACCTGGGTGGCTCAGTTGTTTAAGTTTCTGACTTTTGATTTTGGCTCATGGTTCATGAGTTTGAGCCCCGCTTCAGGCTCTGTGCTGATGGTAAGGCTCTTGCTTGGGGTTCTCTCTCTCTGCCTCTGTCTCTGCCCCTCCCCTGCTCATACTCTATCTCTCATAATAAAAAATAAAACAAAATAAAAGAAAACATTAAAAAATTAAGAACTTCTACGATGAATTAGCTCTTGAACATAAAATAAAACATACCAGTATTCTTGCCTGTTATTCCTTTGAAGAGTTTTTCAAATAACCCATATAAATGAGTTGTAGTATGTTGTTTGCTGGCCTCAGCCTATCAATAACCAATGTTGTGGTTGGACCTGACCCGGTAGTTTCTACAATTGCAAGGAGCCCTTCAGTGACAACTATCAGGAAACTTTGAAAAACACATAAATCAATCAATAAATAAATAAATAAATAAATAATAAAGGTTTATTACTTGCAGAACCTGGAAAGTACACAGCACATATGAGGCCACACAGTGAGGTTGCAGGTAGAGAGAGAGGGAGCACATATGCCTGGGGTTCTGCTTTTATTGGGGTCAAGGGTAGGGACCTAGGGTTTCCGGGGCTTACTCTTTATTGGTAAATTTAAAACAAAACCGTGGGAATTAAAAACAGGGAAGAGAAAAGTTCAAGTGGCCCCATGGCCAGTTAGGTAAATCAATCAAGGGTCTACAAA